>NC_039367.1:133152466-133452466 GCF_003573695.1 Papaver somniferum | reverse complement strand
GAGTACTACAGATTGATCTCTCAAATTCAAAGCACTCCCTTCTTGCAGTGCATCTGTGTGAGGTTGAAAATTTCACTCGGTTCAAGGAGTCTCCTCCGTACGGTCGTCTCCTCAATCCTGTGAAAACTAGCAAATTGTTTTGCCCCATCTACAGGCTGATATTCTCACCAAAACCTTAGACACTGCAACGTTTCAACACCTGCGACAGTCTATTGGTATTGTTTTGGTTCATTAAAACGTTTCATTGACTCTTTACCCTTTGCTTATCCTTTTCTTTTGGGCAATTGAGTCTGAAACTCCAGTACGAACATTCCAGTTCAGTTTCTGTAAGATTGTCGTTTTTGTCTTTTTAGTTTCTCTAGTGTTTCAAAATCCTTCTTTTCTTTCAAAATTAAGGTCGCTCTTGTTGTTCTCTCGGGAATGACATCAAATGGGGGAGAGTTCTTTTGAACTTGTGCTTAATGGTAATATCTTGCGGGAAGTGCAGCTGTGGAATTTTATAGGGGTTATCTTATATCTTAAAACTCCTTGATGAATGTTGTTAGCTTCGGCTATTAGATTGCATCTAAATTAAGTTGGTATGTTTTTTTTTCTTTTGGTCATGAAATGTCTCTTGTGGAAATTTCATTATGATCCCATTCTTGTACCTTTGCCAATTTTATTGACAAAAAGGGGGAGAAATATTATAGTTCACACTACAAATACATATGGTTTTCGGATCATTGTGTAAGGGGGAGTGGTTTCCATGATCGAGATGGAGTATTGACTAAGGGGGAGTGATACATATCACCGTAGTATTATTTTTAAAGTCATGATACAATTGGACTTTGATGTTATATAATAATACTATGATACTGTATAATAATGATCGAGAATCTCGATTTCTCTCATTGTTATAGCTACGGATCTTCAACAACGATGGTGCTAAACTTACAACCTTTGGGATCATTGGAGTACTTGGAAGGACGAAGATTTCAAGGAATGTTGAAGATTAGACTATGGAATAGGAGCCACTAAAGTTTATCTTTTTTGTATTCCATATGTATTAATAGTTTTGTCACTAAAATTGACAAAGGGGGAGATTGTTAGAGCATAGCTCGGTCAACCTCGCATGCGTTGCTATCTCAAGCATGTTTGTCAATGTTAATGATCAAAACTATAAGTCTTGATTTCTAGCCTACATAGCTAAGTCTCGGACTATGATAAAAAAATGTAGTTGAGCTCAAGGACTTCATGGAGATTCATCATAAAACGACGAAGATCTATATAAGGAACCGTGGAACTTCATCAACAAAAAGGTATGTGGAGACTTGAACTTATCTATCACTCAAAAATCTATCTCTTCTATCTCCTACTTCTTATGAGACAAAAGTCGTATGCTATATAGACTAGATCATACACATTTGACATTTCGAGCTGAACATTCACTGCTTATCTTTTATCTCGAAATCGTGTGTTGGTAAAGCGTTTGGCCTTGATCAAGTTTATCTTCACCTAGTGACGAAAGTCATGAAAAGTTTCAATCACTTTGAGAATTGCTCTGACGTGAATCGGTCTGTGAATAACGGATACATAGCGTCCTCTGAGAATGTCTCAATGATTTAAATGAGAGTTTAGATTACATAACAAGGTATTCCTTGAGCCGAAGTTTTCGAACTTTGTTGATCAAGAGAAATCGGGAGGATTGTGGAATTGGCTTGCCAATTCCGCGAACCTAGTTCGCAGACTCAGTCCGCGAACTGTTGGAAGTTCTCGACCGAGAATTTCTGCTGGGATTTTCCAAAACTCGTTTGTGTGCTAAGTCCGCAAACTCAGTCCGCGAACCCAGTCCACGAACTGGCGGAAGTTCTCTTTTCGAGAATTTCTGCTGAGTTTGGAAAACTCAACCGATTAACTTAAGTCCGCGAACTTGTTTGTGAACTTAAGAGGTTATGATCTAAAGATGTGCTCTAAACATGAAACATTAAATTACTAAGGAATTTTTTATGCAAACCGTGGCTATAATGTTCAAAGCACTCCCTTCTTGCAGTGCATCTGTGTGAGGTTGAACATTTCGCTCGGTTCAAGGAGTCTCCTCCGTACGGTCGTCTCCTCAATCTCGTGAAAACCAGAAAATCGTTTTTCCCCATCTACATATTGGCGACCACAGTGGGAGATTAATCTCTCGGTTGCAATCTCAAGCTTTCACAAGATGGTTGATCTTAGGTCACGTACGATCGCAGATCCTAACACAAACAATGGTAACACCAGCAGCAACAACAACAATGAGGATATCCCAGAAACAATTTCGGCCTCTAACACCGGCGGTGATGATATTACTCCTCCTCATGCTAACACGGAAGGTCATCCTTTGTTCGGCCGAAACCCTGAGGAAGTCAGAGGAAACCCACCACCTACCATTGCTGATCTCATCAAAGTGAAAGAGACCCTTGCACAAAATCAAACCGATATGGCTGCTACACAGAAAGAGCTGTTTAATTATCTGAAGACTCTCGCTGACAAGATGTCAGAGAAAACTCAAGAAAAGGGAAAAGAGAAGGAAAAATCCTCAGACGCTGATCCTGAGGTAATCACGATTCATACAGTGGATGATGAAGAAATCCGCAAAGCTGCAGATGATCCGTCAGCGAAGGAGTCGTCAAACTTCATCACTCGGGAGGATTTGGAACGCCTTCTGGAGAATCGTGGAAAGGACAAGACCCCTCATGTCCATCGTCACCAACCTCCATACCCTGCCGCTACTCAAAGGATTCCTCTTCCCAAAGGTTACATCTCTCCAAATTTTACTTTGTACGATGGAATCGGCAATGCTCGAGAACATGTTTCTCGGTTCCTGTAAGCTTTGGGTGAACATGAGCATAACCATGTTGTTCACCTCAAAGAATTTTCAAAATCCTTGAAAGGCAGAGCATACACCTGGTACAACAACATCGCACCAGGAACTATCAACAGTTGGGGAGAAATGGTTAATGCTTTCTATAGGAAGTACTTCTTCGTTTCAGAGCAAGTCACTCTCTCTGATCTCGGAAGGATGTTTCAAAAGAACACCGAAAATCCTAACGACTACGTGAAGAAGTTCAGAGTTTAAGCGTTGGATTGCCATGATCCGAATGTCACAGAACAACAACTTGTGGACCTCTGCATCAATGGAATGATTCCATTCTATAGAGCCTTATTGGAGAATCTCATGTTCCATACTTTCTCAGAACTCCATGAAACATCCAAGAGGTCGGCAACTACTGCACCTGCTCTACTATAAAGGACTAAGACTGCAAAAGCTGAAGAACCACGAGAGGCTAGGGGCAGCAGCATATGTTTGATCAACAAATAATACAACCTTCAAACTTCCACCAATGATGTTGTGGAAGGGGCAAACGGAAAGCTGAACCACAACATAAGCATACTTCCCCAACCCCTTCAACGACGCAAAAGAAGGATAATGTGCAAGCTCCTCCTCAACACATGGAAGATCCAGAAGCACCTGATTTCCCATGCTCCATTGAAGAAGTTATCGAATTACTGGATGCCTGGATTCAAGACGGCGCAATCAAGTTTCCATATGTCAAGAAGGAACCAACTGAAGAGGCCATGGAAAATCCTCGCTATTGTCGCTTTCATAGATTTGTCAGCCATCCCACAAGTGATTGAAAAACTTTGAAGCGTATATTTAAGGAGAAGGTCGAATCAGGAGAACTCAATTTGGGGACTGAAGGAGTACACAGAGATCCCCTTCCCGTCAAAACCTTCACTCTTTCTGAACCTCCCGTCAAAGAGGCAGTTCAATCCTTGATAGAGCACATCTGCGAATTGCTATACTTATCAAAAGCTCAAAGGAAAGACATGTTTGCTGCATTAACCACATCGTGTCAGGCAAGCGTCTACTGATTCAAGAGATATTTACTGAGCCTCCAGCGACTGACAAAGAAATGTATGACTGGGGGCTGCACACCACAGTGCACATCAAAAGAAACGAGTTCAATAGAGCATTTGTTGATGTCGGTACTGCCGTCAACATCATACCTCTGAAAACTCTTAGAGCCGCTGGCATTAATCGACAGGAAGATACTCATGCCCCCATGGCAATCAGAGATCACGAAGGAGTTTCCAGAGGCGCGTACGGCTACGTCATTCTCAAAGTCAAAGAAAATTTGGTCTGCACTGAGACCAAGTTTTACATAATCCGAGAAGATCCAGGATATGACATGATTCTTGGACGCACATGGATTCATGATGGGAAGGTGACACTGACACCTTCAATTGCACATCTCTCCGCTGAAGAAACCCCTGACTCAGAGGAAGAAAAAGAAGATATCTCACCATTTGAGTATCTGGAGGAGATCAAAGCCTTGAAAGAACTTACACAAAGGCCTGAGGAACATCCAAACGCTTTAGTCAAGAGATTTCGCACTCAGGCAAGTCTTATTCCTTCTCATGTGCCCATATCGCCAGTTTTCAAATATGCTTATTTGGTTCAAGGGATTCACTTCGCAAACAATTTAACAATTGCAAGATGCTATGAGTGGATAATTTCGCCTCAGCAATATTACACCCAATGGTTGGATTCAGAACTTCTTCAGATTGATCATCCAATCAAGATATTCATTGCGGAGGATGTGGCTAAGCATAACAGACATTATGACGGATACTCCTTTCTGCACGAATGTCCATATATTCCATAGCCACGGAATTTCGTCATACGTGGAGTTCCGAATCAACAGAAGATATTCAAAGCGCGGTCGACCAAACCTAACAAATTTCATGAAGGGGACATGGTTCTCAAAGCAGCTCAATATGGTCTTCATTCTACAAGGAACTCTAATTAGGAAGGACCATTTATGGTTGCTAAGTCCATAACCGGAGGATACTACAAACTGATCAACACAGATGGCAGAACCCTACCAGTAATTCACGAGAATTGGCTTAAGGCGTTTGTCTGAAATCATCAAACATTTGAGGTACTGGGCGTTTGAAGCATTCGTGACATCTGGATTTGGCATTTAGGATTTTCTTTCATTGTATTTCACTTCCTCCAAAACGTTTGCAATACTGGCAATCAGTATTTGAATTCGGAAATTTATCAAAATTCAGTTCATATTTCTCAAAACAAAATCTCAATCAAATCCAAAAGAAAATCCTTAACCATCTATCAATCCAAAACCAGCTAATATCAAAACCCAAACAAAAACCTCACATCTCTCAGAAGTTGAGAAGTTCAAGAGATCATGAAAAGGGAAATCAAAGAAAATCAGCAAAAAAGGATTTTCGCTCATCTGCATCCTTCAAGGCCTGCAAAGACGCCTTCTCCTTGTTCAACTCTTCAGTCAACCTGGCAATCTTGTCTTCTTTCTCCATCACAACATCATTGGGAAAGGGTATGTTGTTCTCACATGAGTCCTTGATAGCGTTCATTTGCTTAAGAATCCACTTCACATTGAAGCCAAGTCTTTCTGAATTCTCCAAATTAAACTCCCAATCAAATATTATATCTGGAGTCATAGCATTTCTGGCCCTAGTGCATATATCACTCACGACACGCAAGATAATACCTACTTGCATTGTTAAGGCATAAGCACGTCCAGGGTTCTTATCAACGATCATGTGACCAAACTTCTTCCATATTTTCTCATACAAGCCTGCATATCCAATGGGAACGCTGAATCCACCAACTAGTTCATGATACGGGAGTGAAGCGTCAAATGGAGGATCAAAAGCAACTCCTGCACTTGTATATTCATGCACCACTATACGGTTCTCAATTACTGGGGCATCTTCTACAATCAGCGCAACAGTATTCTCTACCGGTGTTTCAGTTTCTTCTGTCACTGAAGCAGCAATAGTCTGGGTTTCCACAACTTCAGTGATAACCTTATCATGGCCTTGAAGTGCAGCGATGTTTGTTTCTTCATCAATAACTCTAGGGCAGTTCGAGTTATCCTCATTGGATTCAATATCCTCAACTTCGGTATTTGACACCTAATACGAAGATTACATGGGGTTAGAGTCACTTAAGCATGAAACCAAGTGAGATTATAAAATACAGTATACCAGAAATGCAACATCATCAAAGTTCATCATTATTCACCCAAGACGCGAGCAAATAGCATGAAAGTCATGAAGGTACGTTTTACGGTAACCTCGTCTGAAGAAACTGTACTCTTCCATGTACTAGAAGACAAACTGGGAGAAACCTACAATGAATCTGAAGATGGGTCATATACCATTCTCTTCGTATGGATGTCCTCTACAACATGTCAAAATTTCATGACAATCTGATGAACAAGCTAGGAGATGTGGTCAAAACATTAAGCAACATACCATCTGAAAAAGTTCTGAAAGTCTCCTGGAAGTTTATTATTTCGGCTTTTTCGGGCCCTAAACGTGCTCAAAACTTAAAAGGCTTCTTTTCGAAGCTTGGAAATTTTCCGGGCTTAAATATGCATATGCATATCATGAAAATCCGACTCCTGATGAAGGTTTTATGGCGTTTTTGCTAAAAGACTGAGTTCTGAATTTTCTGACGACGAATTTCGACTAAGTTTTTCATGTATACACATGGATTCTCATTCATTCATTCACGAATCAGCACTTTCATACTTCTATGAAGAGGATACAAGACATGTACTTACTTGGGGAGTCTCCGAAGTGTTCGAGGAATTGGGATTATCCGTGTTAATGACAAGGGGCTCATTACTTCTATTCGGCTCCGATTCTTTGGAAGTGCCTTCGTCTCTATTCTCAGAGGATGGTCGAGCATCAGCACTCTCCGTCTCCATGACAACATCCTCCTAGACACATCCTCAACAATCAACATTTTATCCAAAAAGCATCATAATTGAATATGCGAAGGGATACTTACGGCTTCTTCTTCATCGCTCAGATCAGGAATTGTTGCAGGAAACCGAAGACCATCGATACTTGATGGAGTGAAATTCTGCAACAGAATAACAACATTGTTTTCATGATCCTTATAGTGTGGGCGAGAAAAAAGTCACAACAAGAAGAATACCGAGAACTCACCAAAGAACCAACTGGGGACTTTATGGTATTAGGTAACAGATTATAACTTTTGTTCCTTCCTTCTCCACCGTGAACAATCGCTTCAGTTTCTGAGAAATCTACACGGATTCGAGGTCTTACATTATGACCGTCCTGTAGTAAAATTCAGTAACATAATTAGAATACAGTTCTCATAACTTCATGAAGATTATACGAAGAAACATACCTGAGAAGACCATGGAGACGATTTTTGTTTAGCACCAGAGAGATACTTCAATCTTGGTCGTCCAGAAATCATCTCAGTAGAAGGAGGATCCTTCACTGGAGGCTGACCAGCCATCACGTAATCACGCAATCACTGAAGTTGTTGATCCCAAAAGTCTATATAACCTGGAGTTACATATGCAAATCTCTCGGAGCAAGGGAACCAGTAATTACTTCCTTCCATATGAGTATGATCTAAATGGGTTCTAAGCTGTTCAACTGATGGCTTCCTCCTTCGAAAAGTTGGAATACACTGATCCATACCCATTTGTCGAGCTGCTCTGTCAATATTATATTCCTCCACTGAGAGTCCTCCATATATAGCCGATATCAAATGACCAGGGGTGCAACTCAACATGAAAGATCTTTCGCCATCACTCAGATTTGCACCAGACATCAACATCACACTCTCTCCAATATTGAAAGTTGTTGGCTGGGAAACATAAGCAGGAATTGACACCTACGGGCGGAAGTTGAACTTAGATTCATCATCTAACACATCAGTGAGGCGTGCTTTAGACCGAGGCTGCTTTGTAGACCAACACATGATCCACTGTATAGAGCCATAAGTTAATTATTCCTAAATTCTTGGATTCATCCACTGAATTTCCGAAAAATTCAAATATTTTCGCAATATTTCGTTACTTCAATCTATGGTTCTTCCCAACAGAATTCCATGGGTTAGTAATAAATATTCAACGCACGGGAGTCTGAGCTACCTCGAGTAAGCCCCGACTCAAATGGTGTAAGTGTACTCAACGATGATGCACTAACAATCACCGCATGAACGAGTATTTCAAAATACGACGAAACGATGAACCTATGCAAAACAGGAAGGAAAATAATAAATAATTAAATATTGACCAAGGTGCTGAGAGATTGGGCTCACCGGCCGGCCGGCCGTGCCGTGGCCAATCCCATGCCAGTTTTATATTTTATCATATTTTTTGTTATTTTCCTTGATCTTATGAAAATCCTTTCATTTGAAAAAATATCCTTCGTTTTGAGGAAACTCCTCAGTTTCATGGTGTTTCCTTCGCACCAAGGAAATAATATAAAATTGGGAAAAACATTGTGGGGCCGTGATTATTGGCCAACCGGCCATGCCTTGATCCCGTCCGGCCCCACACGTCATGGTTCCTCATTATTTTATTATTATTTTCCAAATCTCATGAAAACTCCTTAATCTCATGGTATTTTCACAAAACCATGAAAATATAATATAAAATTAGGGAAACTCATGGGACCGGGCCCAGCTGGCCGGCCATGCCTCAGCCGGTCCCACACGCTCCTTATTTTATTATTATTATGTTAAGGTTTCCTTGATCCCATGAAATTCCTTGATTTCATGGTATTTCTTTCAAATTATGAAAATTCCTTCAAATCATGGAAAATAATACACAAAAATTACATAAAATTAGGGAAACTTGTGGGACCGGGCCCAAGCCGGCCGGCCATGCCCTAGCCGTCCCCACACACCATTATTTTTTTATTTTAATATTATTTGCTTCCTTGATCCCATGGAAACTCCTCCACTTTAAGGAAACTCCTTAATTTCAACAAAATTCCTTGATTTCATGATATTTTCATAAAATCATGAAAAATATTATAAAATTAGGAAAAGGCACCATGGGACCGTGGTCACTGACCGGCCGGCCATGCCTTGGCTTCAGCGATCCCACGCCTCATATTCCTTCATTTTAGAATTATTTTCCTTCATCTCATGAAGTTTCCTTAGTTTCAGCAAAACCCTGATTTTGTCATATTTTCTCAAATGGTTGCGCAAACGCACGCTAGAAAATATCAAAATTCTCAGGACTGAGACGCGGACGTGTTGACGACGTGAGCATGTTACCTTGACCGACCAAGGTTGGCTCTTTGCTTGCAATGAGCCGGTCCCACGTATTTTCATGGTTTGACCTAATTTGCGCAATTACACGTATTAGGTCCAAGACTCTTCCAAATAATTTTGGAATTTCATGAAGTGATCGTCATTCGATCCCACGACCATCCAGGGTTGGTTTCATGACCCCTTGGTCGGTCTCTCACCTCTCCATAATTAATTAGGTTTTATCACCTAAGGCTCAGACGAGCATTATATGAAAAATGATCGAACCAGCATTTGATCATATTTTCACCAACTCTTCAAGGGGTCTTGGTATTTTCTCACGCGAGCATATAGACGCGACATGGTCGACCCACGGTCTTATGTATCCGGTCCTCCTTCATTCCATGGTTAAATTTTCAATAAACTATCACTCGGTCATCAATTGATCAAATTAGGGTTTCTGAGTCCAAGGATCATAATTCCAGATTCGAACGCTAATAATTTTACGACGATATCATGATAACCATTTTATTATACTCGGTTCAACTACCAGTATTATAATTAATGTTTTATTTTGGTCATGCTGCCAATAATTCATCGGACGAGCAACACTTGCTCAGATGAGCAATATTTGCTCAAACCAAGGAATATTGGTTCAACTATCAATATTCAACAATTCATCGAATGAGCAATACTTGCTCACCTCAACGTGAGAATTACACCCCTGTCTCAACGGACACGTTCGATTCATGAGTTTCAGAAAATTTTGCCGAATCATGTTCAACTCAGCAAATACATGGACTCATCGTCCCATGAAGTCAGCAACTGACTAAATACAAGTCTACCCTGAAGACTCCACGTTCACGAGACATCAATCGTGTCACTTGGGGGATATGAACTAGGGTTTTGGTCTGGAGGTCTACGACACGTGTGTTCATACACACGATGGAATGTGAGCAAGTCGTGCAATCAGTTGAAGGAGTTAACAAAGTAGTGGATGGAAAATCGACCAAGTCTCCGCACGATGAGCAACTGGTTTCAAACACGATTTCCACTTCCCCACTATTTGATTCCATCAATTGTCACACTTCATGGGATCATGGTGTCTACAATTCCAACAATATAAATAAGTCTTTGAATCATGATTGAAGACAGAACAAGAATCTCACGTCTCACAGACAACACGAGATCAACACCTCATCAATTGAGCAACTTCAATCATTCAGAACTTATCTTATTCAGAATACACAACACACCCACAATCTTTGATTACCATTGATTCCACACATTTCTCAGCTTCCCTCCTACAGATCAACCCATCCTCTCTTGTGACCGAATTTACTCTGGAACGGCCATTGTATTTGTTTAGGCCGGAGTACTACAGATTGATATCTCGAATTCAAAGCACTCCCTTCTTGCAGTGCATTTGTGTGAGGTTGAACATTTCGCTCGGTTCAAGGAGTCTCCTCCGTACGATCGTCTCCTTAATTCCGTAAAAACTAGCAAATCGCTTTGCCCCATCTACAGATTGGCGACCACAGTGGAAGATCATTCTCTCGGTTGCAATCTCACAATTTCACAAGATGGCCGGTCTTAGGTCTGGGTTAGTCACAGGTTCCAACGCAAACGGCGCTAGCACTAGCAACAACAACAACAACGAGGATATCCCGGAAACGATTCCAGCCTCTAACACTGACGATGGTGATGTCACTCCTCCTCACGTCAACGCGGATGGTCATCCTTTGTTCGGCCGACACCTTGAGGAAGTCCGAGGGAATCTACCACCTACCATTGCTGATCTCATCAAAGTGCAAGGGACTCTTGCAAAGAATCAAACCGATATGGATACAACACAGAAGGAGCTATTTAATAAACTGAAGGCTCTCACTGATACAATGTCAGGGAAGATCCAAGGAAAAGGAAAAGAAAAGGAAAAATCCTCAGACGCCGATCCTGAGGTAATTCCAATTCATACAATTGATGATGATGAAGCTCGCAAAGATGCAGACAATCCATCGGCGAAAGAATCAACAAACTTCATCACTCGGGAAGATTTAGAACGCCTTCTTGAGAACCGTGGAAAGGATAAGACCCCACATGTCCATCGTCACCAGCCTCCATACCCTGCTGCTACGCAGAGGATTCCTCTTCCAAAAGGTTATATCTCTCCAACCTTTACTTTGTACGACGGAACCGGCAATGCTCGGGAACATGTTTCTCGGTTCCTGGAAGCTTTGGGGGAACATGAGCATAACCATGTTGTTCGCCTCAAAGAATTTTCAAAATCCTTGAAAGGCGGAGTGTACACCTGGTAAAACAACATCGCACCAGTAACTATCAACAGTTGGGGAGAAATGGTTAATGCTTTCTATAGGAAGTATTTCTTCGTTTCATAGCAAGTTACCCTCTCTGATCTCGGAAGGATGTTTTAAAAGAACAACGAACATCCTAACGATTATGTGAAAAAGTTCAGAGTTCAAGCGTTGGATTGCCATGATCCGAATGTCAAAGAGCAGCAACTTGTGGACTTATGCATCAACAGAATGATTCCAGTCTACAGAGCCTTATTGGAGAATCTCAGGTTCCATACCTTCTCAGAACTCCATGAATCAGCCAAGAGGTCGGCAACTACTGCACCTGCTCTATTAGAAAGGACTAAGAAAGATAATGGGCAAGCTCCTCCTCAACA
This sequence comes from Papaver somniferum, assembly GCF_003573695.1. NCBI lineage: Eukaryota > Viridiplantae > Streptophyta > Magnoliopsida > Ranunculales > Papaveraceae > Papaver > Papaver somniferum. Next base: position 133,440,689 of record NC_039367.1, on the reverse strand, counting down.
CACGGAAGATCCAAAAGCACCTGATTTTCCCTGCTCCATTGAAGAAGTTATCGAATTACTGGACGCCTGGATTCAAGACGGTGCAATCAAGTTGCCATATGTCAAGAAGGAACCAACTGAAGAGGCCATGGAAAATCCTCGGTACTTTCGCTTTCATAGGTTCGTCAGTCACCCCACAAGTGATTGTAAAAATTTGAAACGCATATTCAGAGAAAAGGTAGAATCGGGAGAACTCAACCTGGGGACTGAAGGAGTACACAGAAACCCCCTTCCAGTCTGAACCTTTACCATCTCTGAGCCTCCCGTCAAAGAAGCAGTTCAATCCTTAATCGAGCATATCTGCGAATTGCTATACTTATCAAAGGCTCAAAGGAAAGACATGTTTGCGGCATTAAACCACATCGTGTCAGGCAAGCATCTGTTGATTCAAGAGATACTCACTGAGCCTCCAACAACGGACAAAGAAATGTATGACTGGGGACTTCTCACCACGGTGCACATCAAAGGAAACGAGTTCAAGAGAGCATTTGTTGATGTCGGCACTGCCGTCAACATCATCCCTTTGAAAACTCTCAGAGCCGCTGGCATTACTCGACAGGAAGCTACTCATGACCCCATGACAATCAGAGATCACGAAGGAGTTTCCAGAGACGCGTACGGCTACGTCATCCTCAAAGTCAAAGAAAATTTGGTCTGCACTGAGACCAAGTTTTACATAATCCGAGAAGATCCAGGATATGATATGATTCTTGGACGCACATGGATTCATGATGGTAAGGTGACGCTGACATCTTCAATTACACATCTCTCTGCTGAAGAAACCTCTGACTCAGAGGAAGATAAAGAACATACCTCATCGTTTGAGTATTTGGAGGAGGTCAAAGCCTTGACAGAACTTACACAAAATCCTGAGGAACACCCCAACGCTTTCGTCAAGAGATTTTTCACTCAGGCAAGTCTTATTCCTTCTCATGTTCCCATATCGTCAGTTTTCAAATAGGCTTATTTGGTTCAAGGGCTTCACTCCGCAAACAATTTAGCAATCGCAAACTGCTATGAGTGGATAATCTCGCCTCAGCAATATTTCACCCAATGGTTGGGTCCAGAATCTCTTCAAGTGGATCATCCCATCAACATATTCATTGCTGAAGATATGGCTAAGCATGACAGACATTACGAGGGATACTCCTTCCTGCACGAGTGTCCTTATGTGCCACAACCACGGAATCCCACTACACGAGGAATTCCGAATCAACATAAGATATTCAAAGCGCGGACGACCAAACCTAACAAATTTTGTGAAGGGGACCTGGTTGTCAAAGCAGTTCAGCGCAATCTTCACTCGGCAAGAAACTCCAATTGGGAAGGACCATTTATGGTTGCTAAATCCATAATCGGAGGATACTACAAACTGATCAACACAGATGGCAGAACCCTGCCAGTAATTCACGAGAATTGTCTTAAGGCGTTTGTCTGAAATTATCATGCATTTGAGGTACTGGGTGTTTGAAGCATTCATGGCGTCTGGATTTTGTATTCAGGATTTTCTTTCATTATATTTCAATTCCTCCAAAACGTTTGCAATACTTGCAATCAGTATTTGAGTTCAGCAATTTATCAAAATTCAGTTCATATTTCTTAAAATAAAATCTCTATCAAATCCAAAAGAAAATCCTTAACCATCTACCAATCCAAAACCAGCTAATATCAAAATCCAAATAAAAACCTCACATCTCTCAGGAGTTCAGAAGTTCAAGACATTATGAAAAAAGAATCAAAGAAAATCAGCAAAAAAAGGTTTTTGCTCCTCTGCATCCTTCAAGACTTGCAAAGATGCCTTCTCCTTGTTCAGTTCTTCAGTCATCCTGGCAATCTTGTCTTCTTTCCCCATCACAACATCATTGGGAAAGGATATGTTGTTCTCACATGAGTCCTTGATAGTGTTCCTTTGCTTACGAAGCCACTTCACATTGAAGCCAAGTCTTTCTGAATTCTCCAAATTAAACTCCCAATCAAAGAGTATATCTGGAGTCGAAGTATTTCTGTCCCTAGTGCATATATCACTCACGACACGCAAGATAATACCTACTTGCATTGTTAAGGCATAAGCACGTCCAGGGTTCTTATCAACGATCATGTGACCAAACTTCTTCCATATTTTCTCATAAAAGCCTGCATATCCAATGGGAACGCTGAATCCACCAACTAGTTTATGATACGTGAGTGAAGTGTCAAATTGAGGATCAAAAGCAACTCCTTCACTTGGATATTCATGCACCACTATACAGTTCTCAATTACTGGGGCAGCTTCTACAATCAGGGCAACAATATTCTCTACCGGTGTTTCAGTTTCTTCTGTCACTGAAGCAGCACCAATCTGGGTTTCCACAACTTCAGTGATAACCTTATCATGGACTTGAAGTGCAGCGATGGTTGTTTCTTCATCAATAACTCTAGGGCAGTTCGAGTTATCCTCATTGGATTCAATATCCTCAACTTCGGTATTTGACACCTAATACGAAGATTACATGGGGTTAGAGTCACTTAATCATGAAACCAAGTGAGATTATAAAATACAGTATACCAGAAATGAAACATCATCAAATTTCATCATTATGCTCCCAAGACGCGAGCAAATAGCATGAAATTCATGAAGATACGTTTTACGGTAACCTCGTCTGAAGAAACTGTACTCTTCCCTGTACTAGAAGACAAACTGGGAGCAACCTACAAGGAATATGAATATAGGTCATATACCATTCTCTTAGTATGGATGTCCTCTACAATATGTCAAAATTTCATGACAATATGATGAACAAGCTAGGAGATGTGGTCAAAATATTAAGCAACATACCATCTGAAAAAGTTCTGAAAGTCTCCTGGAAGTTTATTGTTTCGCCTTTTTCGGGCCCTAAACGTGCTCAAAACTTAAAAGTCTTCTTTTTGAAGCTTGGGAAATTTTCCGGGCTTAAATATGCATATGCAGATCATGAAAATTCGACTCCAGATGAAGGTTTTATGGCGCTTTTTCTAAAAGACTGAGTTCTGAATTTTCTGACGACGAATTTCGACTAAGTTTTTCATGTATACACATGGATTCTCATTCATTCATTCACGAATCAGCACTTTCATACTTCTATGAAGAGGATACATGACATGTACTTACTTGGGGAGTCTCCGAAGTGTTCGAGGAATTGGGATTATCCGTGTTAATGACAAGGGGCTCATTACTTCTATTCGGCTCCGATTCTTTGGAAGTTCCTTCGTCTCTATTCTAAGAGGATGGTCGAGCATCAGCACTCTCCGTCTCCATGACAACATCCTCCTGGACACATCCTCAACAATCAACATTTTATCCAAAAATCATCATAATTGAATATGCGAAGGGATACTTACGGCTTCTTCTTCATCGCTCAGATCATGAATTGTTGCAGGAAACCGAAGACCATCGATACTTGATGGAATAAAATTCTGCAACAGAATAACAACATTGGTTTCATGATCCTAATAGTGTGGGCGAGAAAAAAGTCACAACAAGGAGAATACCGAGAACTCACCAAAGAACCAACTGGGGAATTTATGGTATTAGGTATCATCTTATAACTTTTGTTCCTTCCTTCTCCACCGTGAACAATCGCTTCAGTTTATGAGAAATCTACACGGATTCGAGGTCTTACATTACAACCGTCCTGTAGTAAAATTCAGTAACATAATTAGAATACAGTTCTCATAACTCCATGAAGATTATACGAAGAAACATACCTGAGAAGACCCTGGAGACGATTTTTGTTTAGCACCAGAGAGATACTTCAATCTTGGTCGTCCAGAAATCATCTCAGTAGAAGGAGGATCCTTCACTGGAGGCTGACCAGCCATCACGTAATCACGCAATCACTGAAGTTGTTGATCCCAAAAGTCTATATAACCTGGAGTTACATATGCAAATCTCTCGGAGCAAGGGAACCAGTAATTACTTCCTTCCACATGAGTATGGTCTAAATGGGTTCTAAGCTGTTCAACTGATGGCTTCCTCCTTCGAAAAGTTGGAATACACTGATCCATACCCATTTGTCGAGCTGCTCTGTCAATATTATATTCCTCCATTGAGATTCCTCCGTATATAGCCGATATCAAATGACCAGGGGTGCAACTCAACATGAAAGATCTTTCGCCATCACTCAGATTTGCACCAGACATCAGCATCACGCTCTCTCCAGTATTGAAAGTTGTTGGCTGGGAAACATAAGCAGGAACTGACACCTACGGGCGGAAGTTGAACTTAGATTCATCATCTAACACATCAATGAGGCGTGCTTTAGATCGAGCTGCTTTGTAGACCAACGCATGATCCTGGCGTTATCTTTTTCAGAGAAAATGTGACGAGCATCAGCATTTGGTCCTTGCAAAATATTACGTGGAATATGCATAATTCTTGAAGTGCTCCCACATCAAAGCTTCAAGAAACATCGTATTGGCGTAGCACTCAATCTTCATAAATCCATTCGATACACTGGAGTCTATAACCAAGGAGTCTAAGTTAAAATACAAAGAACCCAGGAACATGCTACCTATTGGGAGTTGCTCACCTTAAGCCATATTGATAGCAAAAGGGATCACGAAGAGATTCAACAAGTTTCCACTGTCTTCAAATATGTCTCTCGACAGCCATAAAAATAAGAAGGCAGCGATGGGTAATATATCGTCGACGGGACTATCAGAAACCTCGTCTTTTGGCCACCAGCGTGTCAACCAGTGAGCATAACAACCTTTATTGCCAGACGCCTTATTCACTTCCTCCATTGCATCTGTCAAGATGTTGGAAATTGCAGTCTCCTCATCCGAAAGATCTCCAGGGAGATTGCCCGTGATTGGGAGATGCATCAAAGCAGCCACATCCTCTAAGGTAACGGTAAACTCTCCCCATCTGCATATAAAGATGTGAGTGGGAATACACCAACGAGCAAGTAGATCCACAATACCTCTCGCATCATGGAAAATGAATAAGTCTCCAGAAGCCTGAATAGCTCTCGTCACTTGCGCCTGATCGAGCATGGCCCTGACATGAGGGAAACCCAACATATGTCTCGCCCATCCAGAGAACTTTTCCAAAGGTCGTCGAGAAATCTTAAACTCTATGATTGATGCAAGGAAGATCCCACGTTCAAGACAAAACCGGATCACTGTCTTAGGAGTCACCAATTTCTTCTGAGTAACATTTCTGGGATTTAGCAGAAGACGATACACTGGAGATTTGAGATGATTCTCAGTTTCCTGCTCAACCTCCGCAAAAAATGCATCATCTATATTCGGGACATTCTTAATTCCAGGGCTTCATCCTCTTCTTCGCCAACGGAAGTCTCATCCATACATGTCTCATCTCTGGAGTATCATCATCAATACACATTTCATCTCTCGAAGTCATTAGCCTGGGAGTTGGACATCTTTGCGGAGTAGCTGTAAAATTCACACTACATTCTACTTCAGTATGTCGCCCAGATATAAATCAAGGAAGTACAAGCATCTAATGGTAACTCTTAACTCTTACCTTTTACGCTTCCACTAACGATAGTGATAGTAATGCTAGAGTTAACACCTCAAAATCGTTCGTTTCTTCGAAACCTACAAAAACGAACGAAACTCAGATTTTCATAAAATCATGAACATTTCATGCTGAACATTCACCATGGAATTATGAAAACTAAAACATTTTCATCATAAATAATTGTTTACTTTGAACATTATTCAAAAATCAGTTTTGAAAATATATGTTTACAAAACATGAAAATAACTCACTTTATTTTTGTGAGTAACAACTCACGCAAAAAAAAAGTACACTCTTTTCCGTGAGCATGTCACGGTTTTGTATGCAAATATATTTTTCATGGACACCATGATTTTATAAAAAAAAACTCTTTTCCTTCGTATCGTCGTCTTTAAAACGAAGGTTTATTTCAATTTTGTGAAGCTCACACCTTATAGATAAAGTTTTGATTTACATGAAAGCTCATAAACAAAATTTTATCACTGGACACAAGTCATGTATAAAAAATTCCTTCGTACTATCGTCATTCTCTAAAACGAAGGTTTATTTCGGTTTGTGAAAATTCACTCTTTTATGATAAAACCTTGGTTCACATGAAAGCTCATAAACTAAGTTTTATCACTGGACCTAGGTCTATACATAAAAAAATCTCCTAAATCAGGGATTATTATTAGTTTTCAAAACTAACGATCAAACGAACATACGTTTTCAAAAACAAGGGTTTTCGACAAAAAATCCTACTCATATGCACGTATATAATCAAACATGATCATTCATGAAACTCATAACATCAGCAAAAAAAAAAATTACCTGGTCGGCGCCGCCGGACTGGCGGCGCGGTCGGTGCTCGGCGACCGGCGTGAAAATTTTCTCCTCCTGTTGCTGGCGTGAAGGTGGTGGAGAGGTGATGAGGTGCTGGTCGTGGAAAATATAAAAAGAAGGGATTAATTCCCTTTTATATCAAATTTTATTTCCAAAACCTAATTCCACAAGGATTTCCTTATTGGGCCCGGCCCGCGAATCCTAAACGACCAAGGTCCCGTCCCAGCGGTTCAACACCAATTTATGCTCATCAAACGATGCTCTATCATGCCACTGGATCATTCAAGTCATGGTTTGCTCGTACTATCAAAATCCGGTAACGTCTTAACTTACGACTAAGTTCAATTACTTATATTGTTTATGACCGGAAAATCACCATTCAATGCTGACTGAGGAACACGGCTTTCCTCACTAAGCAGGGGACTTAATGTAGATGGTGGATTTTCGACAAAGGCTAAAATCGTAAACCCATAATTATACGAACTCCTGATCCAGCAATCAGATGTGAGTATTGAGACACGGGTCTCTCATCGAATCCTCTGACTGAGAATACTTTCTCTCAGAGTACATGCATATGTAGTCTCTCGGCTGGACAACGACATATCTCATGAATACTGAACACTTCAGTAATTATTTCTATATAGAATCACGAGATTGACGGCTCCTAGACAGCTTGCTCTGCTAGTATAGAGCGATAACGTCTTCAGGATACAAACAACAAGTTTTCCCTGACTATATAAAGGATATGAAGCTCCAGCAAGCTCATGTCAGAATAATTAATGCTCCTAGACAGCTTGCTCTGCTAGTATAGAGCCATAAGTTAATTATTCTAAATTCTTGGATTCATCCACTGAATTTCCGAAAATATTCAAATATTTTCGCAATATTTCATTACTTCAATCTATGGTTCTTCCCAGCAGAATTCCATGGGTTAGTAATAAATATTCAACACACGGGCATTTGAGCTACCTCTAAGTAAGCCTCGGCTCAAAAGGTGCAAGTGTACTCAACGATGATACACTAACAATAACTGCACGAACGAGTATTTCAAAATACGACGAAACGATGAACCTATGCAAAATAGAAAAGAAAATAATGACTAATTAAAATATTGACCAAGGCGCCAAGGGATTGGGCTCACCGACCGGCCGGCCGTGCCGTGTCCAATCCCACGCCAGTTTTATATTTTATCATATTTTTTGTTATTTTCCTTGATCTTATGAAAATCCTTTCATTTGAACAAATATCCTTCGTTTTGAGGAAACTCCTCAGTTTCATGGTGTTTCTTTCGAACCAAGGAAATAATATAAAATAGGGGAAAACATTGTGGGGCCGTGATTATTGGACAACCGACCATGCCTTGATCCTGGCCGGCCCCACACCTCATGGTTCCTCATTATTTTATTATTATTTTCCTAATCTCATGAAAACTCCTTAATCTCATGGTATTTTCATAAATCCATGAAAAATATAATATAAAATTAGGGAAATCCGTGGGACCAAGCCCAAGCCGGCCGGCCATGCCCTAGCCGGTCCTGTAGTTGCACGAAATCCTACACTACACCCCTCATATAATTTCATTGATGATCATCTCATTTTTAGGTTTAAACTCTTAATTTTATTGATTAATTTTTTGAATGTTCTTACAAGAAAAATAAAGAAATCAAGAATGAATTCTGCTATGAACTTTCTCTCTCCTATTTACTTATTTCTTACTCAAAAAGATCTCTCTCTCCTTTACAACTCGAATGACTATTTATAAGGAAATACATAGTGGATGACAGCTAATCTGTCCTTTATTTTCGGATATGGTTTGCGACATTCTCGCAACCTTACAAATGTTTACTTCGCAAGCTCTCTAATTTTCTCAAGACTATCATATCTTTCTCATGATCCTTGCTGACGTCGTTTCTGAAATTGTTCTGCGATGCTATTGTGCAATACCATTGATAATTTCGCCGAAACATAGTTGTTGCGAGATTCTGATCCTACATCTTGCCTCTTCTCATATCTTCTCTGCAAAGTAGAGAGTGATGTGAGAAATGCCGCAACTGCTTATCTTTTCATATTCCACATTTATCACACGTATTCTTTCTTCCAATTATTTCTCGACACATCTTTTGTAACCGTTACTTTTTAACCGCTTAAAAATCTTTCCGTATTAACCGTGTTTATTTTCTCGAGGAAAAATTCCCTCTATATATATTCTTTTCATTTCTTCTTCTTTCCTTTATTCTCTCTGCAACTTCATCGTTCTTCTGCAAATCCTTATTGCAATTTTCTTCTTTCCTCTTCAATCTTTTTAAGTTCTTCTTCATATTCAAACTAGATCTTCATAGTTCGTGATCTTCTTCGAGACAATCTCCCTACTATCATTTTTCATGGATTCATCAAGGTTAGTCTTCTCTTTTCTTCCTTATAAGTTTTGCTGGAATTGATATATTTGAAGTTAATCTTGTTTATCGCCTTATGTTATTTATGTGATTCCCATACTTTTGTTATTTCAGCAAAAGCGGCTCCAACACTAAATTTACAGTTCAGAACCCTAACAATCCCAAATCACAGCATAAAGTTGTCTCACACAAAAGAAAGTCTTCGAATGAGAAGGTAGTTAGAAACACTATCTTTTCTTAATAACAATATTGTTGCCTCTGTTTCTTATCTAGATTGTTATTCGCAGGGTGATAAAGATCTTCATAAACCTCACAAGAAATCTCGCCACCTCAAGACTGTTCCAACTTATGTTCCCTTCCACCTACTCATTTCTTCCAAATCTCCTGCGACATCTTCGCAAGATAAACCTTTATCTCCAGTTCGGGAAGATGCTGCTTCTGATTTCATTTCTTCCAAATCTCCTGCGACCTCTTCGCAAGATAAACCTTTATCTCCAACTCGCGAAAATGTTGCCTCTGATTTCATTTCTCCAGTTGATCTTTCTATGATTGAAATTCCCCTTGGTCCCTTGCGAATGAAACCTCTTCTCTTCCCATTGAGAATGTTTCTCAACCTTCTATCTCTACTAGTTCTCTACCCAAGTCTCTTCCTCTGTCGAAAGAAACCGTGGAAGGGATAGATATGCTTTCAAGGTTTTATCTGAGATTCTGGATGATGGAAGAAGTCTTCTACTGATCCCATCAAGTCTAATGTTTGCGAAATTCTGAGCAAGCATTTGGGTTCTGACAAAGCTGCTTCGCAGACATTTAGAAAAAGAATGTAATGCTCTTCGTCTTGAAAATCAGAAACTTCAGAATGTTTTGCTGGATCGTGACAATCTTCGCAAGAAGAATGATGAATTAAGAGGTATGATTTCCTCATCTATGTCTTTAATTTGCCTTTTCGATGGTTTTATCCTTCCCATGTTTAATTATCCTTTAAATCCTCTTTCGCATGTTAAGCATTAAATCAGAAACGAGTAATGGAGAGATATCAATTTGAATCTGTGTTGAAGAAGCCCGTGTTGATAAAGAAGTTTAATGGATCAATATAACCAATTAGATAACCTCTATTCATATTCTTGATCAAATAAATAATCTTACCAATGAAAATACCCAATTAGTTCAAAGACAAGATCTATTAAGTAATGAAGTATCTCGTCTTTTTATTCTTAACCAAAGCTAATTTAGGGATGGAAACTTTATCAGATGAGAATAAAACCTTATCTCAAGAGAAGCGAGTTTATTTAAACAAGATGGCGATATCTTCGCAACAACTTAATATTCTCCAAAAAGTATGTGCTGACCAAGAGAAATCTCTTCGCTCTTTAAGAAATGAACTTAAAGAAGTAACAAATCATCTATCGCTGAAAGAGATACACTCATTCAAGGTAGAATAGCTTTAAGTGTGAAGGCAAATCAGCTTAAAGAACAATATTCCAAATTAGAAGAATCTTATTCTTCTCTTGCGAAGAAAAATGCCTTCCTTGTTTCTAAAGAGAAAAATCTTCAGTCTCGACTTAAAGGTTTAGTTGGAGATAAATTTGATGACGCAATGGACCATTGGGAGAATAGTTGTCTATCCTTGATTCAACACCTTATTTCGCAAAAAAGGTAGTCATAATAGTTTGACTGCCTTAATTATCTTTTCTTTGTCATATCTCTCTGAATTCCTTATTTTAACAAAATTTTGTATTCTATTTTTCGCAGAGTCTGAGAAGAATCTTCATTCCTCTATTTCTGACTTGGAGGCTAAATATGCCAAAATTCGCAAAGAGAATGCTTGCTCGTCTCTACCCTCACTGGTTCTCGCGATCGAGCAGAAAGAAGACTTGATTACTTGCTTATTTTAAAGATATTCAAGATAGGAATCATCAAAGAGCACTTCTTCGCCAAGTTCATCTCCGTCTCCGTGAAATCCTTGTGTCACAACTCTTCCTACATCAATTGATCCTCTAGAAGTAGATGATGATGAAGTTCCTCGTCCTGCTGATAGTGATTATGATTACGAAAGCGGTGCAGAGGATAATTTCCTAAGATGAAGAAGAGGTTCCTTCTAAAGAAGTATCTGCTGGTGTTAATCAGAATGAGAAAGAAATTTCTCCTGAAGAAGTAATTGCTGGCGATAATCAAAATGCTAGTCATGGCGAAGATCAAAGCCGAAATGAAGGAGAAGCTTGCGAGAATGTTGGCGAAGAATTTCTGTCATCTCCTGCTACTGATATTAATATTGAAGCTTGAGCTTCTTTTTAGCTTTGTTTTCTTGAACTGTCTTATTTTTATCACTTTTGAGAGCTACATTTTCAATAACTTTGAAGTCAACTTTTTTTTAATATTTTGTTGATAAGAAAGATAATGCTTCTTGTATATCGATTCCCATACTTGCCTCTCATTATCTTTCTTGCAAAAATAATTGTTGTGAATGCTTATCATCAATTTGTTTTATCATATGGTCTTATTTTTCCTTCCTAATTAAAGGTCTTATTATGCCATCTCTTGTCATTGCGACAAAATCGCAGGACGTCCTTGCATTTTCATACAAAAACCCATTGATCTTGTCTTAACCTTTTCTTTTGTATTATGGCCTCTTCAGGAATGTTGCGACAATATGACAGGCCTAAATATTCTTGCGAAAATAAAGCCCCATGACATTGCCGTCTTGCGACGAAATCGCAGGACGTCTTCGCACTTTCATGCGAAAACCCATTGATCTCGTCTTATCTTTTTCTTTGTATTATTGCCTCTTCAGGATTGTTGCACAAATATGACAAGCCTTAATATCCTTGCGAATAAAAGCCTCATGACATTTGCGTCTTAAGACACTTATCAGCTCCCTAATGGAGGGTGCCGCCCTTATCTCCCCCCTGGTTGCCCCTTCAAGGAGGCGTACTTCTACCATACAAGGTTAGCTCCTCCCATCCAGTCTTAACAACAACCAGTTGTTTTCGCAGCCTCTTATCCCTTTTACCTATAGGGCTTATGGTTACGAGACTGCACCCTAAGTGGGGTTTTCTTCAGGCCGAGTGCAGTATAAGCCAAGACTTGTCAAGAATGGCAAGGACGCTTCAAACGCCCCCGGCACCTTGACTCAACCGTGTACCTCGGCGCCTTGATCAGATTCTGCACTCCTTGAGAGAGTCCTTATTACCTTAGTCGCCCAACCTAAGTCATATGCTTAAGTTGAGAATCCAAGGTGCCTCTCCCGGATGGGCTTTATTGACCCCAAATCTCCATGACTCAGGTTCCGGTGGCGGTGTAGCCTTTCCCTGAGCCATGTAACAGGTACCCCCTAATATGACGTACTTTAGGTCTTACATTTGCCTCTTGCGAAATTTTATTCGCGAACTAGGGTGTACGCCATAAAGGTTCGCCCCTTTCTTTTATGTCATTGTTCTGTGGTTATCTCTGCGACAATTTCGCACATCATGATCTTCTTTTGATATGAGTAATTCTGCAATTATTTTTTCAGAATTCATAACTTCTCAAAGCTTCTTACTGATAATATCTTTTCAAATACAACCTGTTCCATGGTCTGTCTAATCTATGACCAACATCTCTCCCTTCTGGATCCATTAATCTATAAGCTCCTGTTCCAACTATCTCCTTAATGATGTAAGGTCCATCCCATTTTTTCGCTAATTTTCCACCATTTTCTCGCTGATATATTGGTGTTTCTCGCAGAACTAAATCTCCTGGTTGAAATTCACGTATTTTGACACGTTTATTATATTCTCGAGCTAATCTTCGCTGATAATTCTCCATATGTTGTAAAGCTTTTTCTCTTTTTCTTCTAATTCATCAAGTTTGTTTAAAATTAAACCCGCACTAAGATTTTTCTCCCAAGCTTCTCTTTTTGTTGTCGGAATAACAACTTCTGTTGGTAACACCGCTTCAACTCCGTATGTTAAACAAAAAGGTGACATTCCAGTAGCTTCTCTTCTAGTTGTATTATAAGCCCATACTGCATTATGTACTTGTTCGCACCATGATCTGTGATGTCCTTCCAATTTCTTCTTTAATATATCTGCAATTGTTTTATTTGTTGCTTCTACTTGCCCATTAGCTTGTGGATACAAAGGAGTGGACTTTCCACATTTTATCTTGAATGCATTAAGTAACATTTCTATATTCTGCCCCTCAAACTGTTTCCCATTATCAGATACCAACTGTGCAGGAATTCCAAATCTGCAAATGATATTTTCGAATATGAATGTAAAGATATCTTTGTCGCGAATATGTTGTACTGCCTTCACTTCTGTCCATTTTGTGAAATAATCTGTTGCGACTATTAAGTATCTTCTTTTCCAGTTCCTGGTAAAAATGGCCCCACAATGTCTAAGCCCCATTTTCCAAAGGGCCATACACTGGTTGAAGATGACAATGGTGCTCCTGGTGCATGTATTTTCTTTCCATGTCGCTGACAATCTTCGCAACGTCTTGATATTTGTTTTGCATCTTCATGCATGTATGGCCAATAATAACCTTGCATTTTTGCTCTATGTGCCAAAGATCTTCCTCCACTATGATTGCCAGCATCTCCACTATGTAACATTTTCCACCTTTTCTCCTTCCTCTCGTGTCAAACATCTGAGTGATGGTCCACTAAAGGATTTTCGGTATAGCAACCCATCTCTTAATTCATAATTCGTTGCTCGGCTTTTTAACTTGTGTGTTTCCAATCTATTTCTTGGTGTTTCTCCTTTCGCCAAATATGCGTGAAGTTCCATTCTCCAGTCTGCGACATTGTTCATTTGTTCTTCTTTTTCATTATCTATCACCATCATCACATCCATATCTTCCTCTTCTTTATTTATTGATGGTGACAGAAGTGTTTGTATTTTTATGCATCTCGCAGTTGGATCTGTCATCATGCTTGAGATGAAAGCAAAAGCGTCTGCGAGTCTATTATCCTTTCTTGAAATGTGCCTCCATTTTATCTTTGGGATTTTCGCTGATAATTCTTCAACCAGCTTCTTGTATTTCTTCAAGGATGGTTCATTTGTAGTATACTCTCCTTTTATTTGGCGAATAACTAGCTGCGAATCACTAGTGATCCTGGCATTTTCTAGTTTCATTTCTATTGCGAATTTTAAAGCATGTATCACAGCTTCATATTCTGTTTCATTATTAGTGGATGCAAATTCCAATCTGAATGAAAAAGCCATCTTTATTCCTTCTGGCGAAATTAAAACAATTCCAACTCCATTTGATTCCATCTACCAATATTTCCCATCTATTTGGTTCTGTTAATAAATCTTTTGGATCTCCATGTTCTTTTCTACATCCATCATTTCTTCTACTGCTTCATCTTCTTCTAAAGGAAATTCTGCCAAGAAATCCGCAACAACTTGTGATTTTGGTGAAGACAAAATTTCATATTTAATATCAAAGTGGCCTACTTGTGCATTCCATCTCTCTACCCTTCCTGATCTTTTAGAATTCTTCATCACTGATTCAATTGGTACTTTTGTTAATACCTTTATCTTGTGTGCTTGAAAGTATATGCGGAGCTTAAATGATGCATAACCAATGCTAAGATTAACTTTTCAATCTTTGAGTAATTCTTCTCAGCAGTATTAAAAGTTTTTAATGTAATAAATGGGTTTCTCCACTCCTGCGTCTACTCGCAATAACACACACTTAATGCATGCGACGTTGTCGCAAGGTAAATCAATAATTCTTCTCCTGGTTTCCTTTTGTAAAATAGTTGTATTCATAAGATGTTCTTTGATTCCTTGAAAAGCCTTTTCACATTCATCACTCCATTTAAATTTTGCACCCTTCTTGAGTATATCGAAAAATATTTGCATTTGTCTGATGATCGCGAAATGAATCTCCCCAGCGAAGCTAGAAGCCCATTCAACTTCTGTACATCTTTTATTGTTGCTGGTGTTGGCATGTCACGAACTGCTTGCACTTTTTCTGGATCAACCTGTATTCCTTCCTTTGATACAATGTAGCCTAAAATTTTCCCGATGCAACTCCAATAGTACACTTCTCAGGATTCAATTTAATGTTATACTGCCGCATTTGTTCAAAAATCTCCCTCAAGTCTTGTACATGGTCTTTAGCTTCTTTACTCTTTACTAACATGTCGTCCACGTATACTTCTAATGTTTTATGTATCCATTTTGCGAACACCTTCTCTACCATTCTTTGATATGTCGCTCCCGCATTTCGCAAACCAAATGGCATTTTCGTGTAACAATATAAACCTCTAGGGGCAAAGAAAGCAGTATGTTCTTGATCTTCTTCAGCGAGAGGAATTTGGTTATACCCTTTGTACCCATCTAAAGATGATACCCTATCATTTCCCGCTGCAGATTCCACCATTTGAGGAATATCGGGTAACGGAAAACTATCTTTGGGGCAAGCTTTGTTCAAATCAGTGAAATCTATGCAAATCCTGATTCCCTTGTTTTTCTTTGAAACGATGACCATATTCTCTATCCATTCTGGGTACTTAGCTTCTCTTATAATTCCTGCCTCAAGCATTTTCTGTAATTCTTCTTCTATTTGGGAATGGTAAGTTGTTGCAATTTTTCTTATTCTCTGTTTAAATGGTCTCACATTTTTTTAATCTCCAATTTGTGGCAAGCAATTGAGGGATCTATTCCTGGTATCTCATCCATGTTTCATGCGAAAATATCCTTATATTCTCGCAACAAGTTGACAGTTCTTTCTTCTTCTTCTACATCCATTTTGGTTCCAATTCTCAACATTAGAGGCTCCTCTACAGTCCCAACATTTATTTCTTTTGTTGATTCTGCGGCAG
Organism: Papaver somniferum; assembly: GCF_003573695.1. Classification (NCBI taxonomy): domain Eukaryota; kingdom Viridiplantae; phylum Streptophyta; class Magnoliopsida; order Ranunculales; family Papaveraceae; genus Papaver; species Papaver somniferum. Next base: position 133,425,118 of record NC_039367.1, on the reverse strand, counting down.
TGTAACTGGATTTAGGTTCTCCCATTGGTGTTGGTTCTTTTATTGCTTTTATGGGTTCTTCCCCTTCTTCCGAAATTTCGCTGGGTATTCCTTTTCCTTCTTTTGCCCTTATCATATAAACTCTAAATTCTTCTTCCTTATTTGCTTCCTTTGCCTATTTTCTGCGAAATTGTTTCCTTTTTGCTTGTTCTTCATAATGCTTTACTTCAATTTGATGGCATAATTTCGCATTGTCAACATCTCCTCTAATTTCACCTATTCCACTTGGAGTGGGGAATTTAATACATTGATGCAACGTTGATACCAAAACTTTTATCGCATGTATCCATGATCTTCCTAATAACATATTATATGGCGATTCCATATCCACCACACACAATGTTACATATGTTTCGATTTCTCCAAGTGGAATTCTCACCACTATTTCTCCTTTAGGTTTTGTTGTGGATTTTCCAAAGCCGTGAAAAAAATATGCCGAACTTGACATTTCTTCATCTTTAAATCCCATTCCCCGGAATGCATGATAAAATATTATGTCAACTGAACTTCCTGTATCGATTAAAGTTCTGTTCAACATCTATCCTCCTGCGGATTTTATTGCTGTATCCTTCTCTTTTCGTGTAACAGGCACTGTGATAACCAACGGAGATGTATGATTTAAATTTTCTTTTAGTATTTCTTCCGCCATGAATGCAATTTTTTTCTTTTCCCACTCTTTCAAGGGTGATATTTTTTCTACCGCTATAATTTTCTTCCCTTCAAAATTTCGTTTATGTATTCTTCCTTTGACATTTTCATGAAATTCATTGATCAAGCTTTTTGTTATCATATTACACTCCAATATTTTGCCATTTTCATTAATTCTGCTCATCTTTCTTTTAACTGATTCACTGATTTATTTAATCACTTTCTTGATTTGAATATTCTCAACCAACAATCTTCAACTTTCCATTTTCAATTCACTGAGTCCCTGTTTCTAGCGCCATTATGTAGTTGCAGGAAATCCTACACTACACCCCTCATATAATTTCATTGATGATCATCTCATTTTTAGGTTTAAACTCTTAATTTTATTGATTAATTTTTGAATGTTCTTACAAGAAAAATAAAGAAATCAAGAATGAATTCTGCTCTGAACTTTCTCTCTCCTATTTACTTGTTTCTTACTCAAAAAGATCTCTCTCTCCTTTGCAACTCGAATGACTATTTATAAGGAAATACATAGTGGATGACAGCTAATCTGTCCTTTATTTTCGGATATGGTTTGCGACATTCTCGCAACCTTACAAATGTTCACTTCGCAAGCTCTCTAATTTTCGCAAGACTATCATATCTTTCTCATGATCCTTGCTGACGTCGTTTCTGAAATTGTTCTGCGACGCTATTGTGCAATACCATTGATAATTTCGCTGAGACATAGTTGTTGCGAGATTCTGATCCTACAGGTCCCACACTCCCTTTATTTTATTATTATTATTATTTTAAGGTTTCCTTGATCCCATGAAATTCCTTGATTTCATGGTATTTCTCTCAAATTATGAAAATTCCTTCAAATCATGGAAAAAATACATAAAATTAGGGAAAACGCACGGGACCGGCCCCCAGCCGGCCGGCCATCCCTCAGCCGGTCCCACACGCCCTTATTTTATTATTTTTTAAAATTATTTGCTTCCTTGGTCCCATGGAAACTCTTTCACTTCAAGGAAACTCCTTAATTTCAACAAATTCCTTCATTTCATGATATTTTCATAAATTCATGAAAAATAATATAAAATTAGGAAAAGCACCACGGGACCGTGGTCACTGGCCGGCCGGCATGCCTTGGCCTCAGCGGTCCCACGCTTCAACATTCCTTCATTTTATAATTATTTTCCTTCATCTCATGAAGTTTCCTCAGTTTCAGCAAAACCCTGATTTTGTCATATTTTCTCGAATGGTTGCTCAAACGCACGCCAGAAAATATCAAAATTCTCAGGACTGAGACACAGACGTGTTGGCGACGTGAGCATGTTACCCTGACCAACCAAGGTTGGCTCTTTGGCTTATAAGAAGCCGGTCCCACGTATTTTCACGATTTGACCTAATTTGCGCAATTACATGTATTAGGTCAAAAACTCTTCCAAATAATTTTGGAATTTCATGGAGTGACCGTCAGTCGATCCCGTGACCACCCAGGGACGGTTTCATGACCCCTTTGTCGGTCCCTCATCTCTTCATAATTAATTAGGTTTTATCACCTAAGGCTCAGACGAGCATTTTTCGAATAAATGATTAAACCAGCATTTAATCATTTTTTCATCAAAAAATCGCCAACTCTTCAAGAGACCTTGGTATTTGCTCACATGAGCATATGAGCGCTACATGGTCGATCCATGATCCCATGTAACCGATCCCTCCTTCGTCCCATGGTTGATTTTGAAATAAATCACCAATTGGTCATCAATTGATCAAATTAGGGTTTTGAGTCCAAGGATCATAACTCCAGATTCGAACACTAATAACTTTACGACGATCTCATGATCAGTATTCTTATTAATTATGCTCGGTTCAACTACCAGTATTCTAATTAATGTTTTATTTTGGTCACGCTACCAATAATTCATCAGACGAGCAACACTTGCTCAGATGAGCAATATTTGCTCAAACCAAGGAATATTGATTCAACCTTCAATATTAAACAATTCATCGAATGAGCAATACTTGCTCGCCTCAACTATCAACGTGAGAATTATACTTTTGTCTCAACAAACACGTTCAATTCATGAGTTTCATAATATTTTGCAAAATCATGTTCAACTCAGCAAATACATGGACTCATCGTCCCATAAAATCATGAAGTCAACAACTGACTAATTAACCACGAAACGTCAATCGTGTCACATGGGGGATATTAACTAGGGTTTTGGTCTGGAGGTCTACGGCACGTGTGTTCGTACACATGATGGAATGTGAGCAAGTCGTGCAATCAGTTGAAGGAGTTAACAAAGTAGTGGATAGAAAATCGACCAAGTCTCCGCACGTTGAGCAACTGGTTTCAAACACGATTTCCATTTCCCCACTCTTTGATTCCATCAACTGTCACACTTCATGGGATCATGTTGTCTATAATTCCAGCAATATAAATAAGTCTCTCAAATCATGATTAAATATACAAGAATCTCACGTCTCACAGACAACACGAGATCAACATCTCATCAATTGAGCAATTACTCTTAGATGAGCAACTTCAATCATTCAGAACTTATCTTATTCAGAATTCACAACACACCCACAATCTTTGATTACCATTGATTCCACACATTTCTCAGCTTCCCTCCTACAGATCAACCTATTCTCTCTTGTGACCGAATTTACTCTGGTACGACCATTGTCTTGGTTTAAGCCGGAGTACTACAGATTGATCTCTCGAATTCAAAGCAATCCCTTCTTGCAATGCATCTGTGTGAGGTTGAAAATTTCACTTGGTTCAAGGAGTCTCCTCCGTACGGTCGTCTCCTCAATCCCGTGAAAACCAGCAAATCGTTTTGCCCCATCTACAGGATCATATTCTCACCAAACCCTTAGACACTGCAACGTTTCAACACCTGCGACAGTCTATTGGTTTTGTTTTGGTTCATTAAAACGTTTCATTGACTCTTGCCCCTTTGCTTATCCTTTTATTTTGGGCAATTGCGTCTGAAACTCCAGTAGGAACATTCCAGTTCAGTTTCTGTAAGATTGTCGTTTTTGTCTTTTTAGTTTCTCTAGTGTTTCAAAATCCTTCTCATCTTTCAAAATTAAGGTCGCTCTTGTTGTTCTCTCGGGAATGACATCAAATGGGGGAGAGTTTTTTTGAACTTGTGCTTAATGGTAATATCTTGCGGGGAGTGCGGCTGTGGAATTTTATAGGGGTTATCTTGTATCTTAAAACTCCTTGATGAATGTTGTTAGCTTCGGCTATTAGATTGCATCTAAATTAAGTTGGTATGTTTTTTTTCTTTTGGTCATGAAATGTCTCTTGTGGAAATTTCATTATGATCCCATTCTTGTACCTTTGCCAATTTTATTGACAAAAAGGGGGAGAAATATTTATGAAAGAATAGGGATTGCAAGGTGTGGGACCGTCCAAGTTCCCCAGTCCCACTATACCTCTCCCTATTTTATAATATTATTTTTCATGAAACCGTGAAACTATGGAGAAACCATGAGTTTTGTTGAAACGGAGGAGTTTCATGAGATGAGGGAAATAATAATTATGAAAGAATAGGGATTGTAAGGTGTGTGACCGGCCACGACTAGGGCATGGCCGACCGGCCAGGTTGCCCGGTCCCACGACACATTTCCCTATTTTATAGTATTATTTCTCATGAAACCATGAAAATATGGGAAAACCGTGAGTTTTGCTCAAACAAGGTAAGTTGCTAGAATGAAGGAGTTCTCATGAGTCCATGAAAATAACAAAATAAGTAAAAATATTGGCAGAGGCATGGGACCGGCCACGGCTAGGGCACGGCCGGCTATCCGGTGGTCCCGGCCCTTGAGCGCCTCTTATTTTATTATTATTATTATTATTATTATTATTCTCCTGTTTTGTGTAGGATTCCTCATTTATCCATATTTTCGAATGCTCGTTTGTGCATTCGGGTGTGCTCGGTCGTGCATCATTGTCGAGTACACTTGCACCATTTTATGGGGCTTACTCAGTGATGGTCCTGATGCCCAGTTGTTGAGTATTTATTACCAATTTACGAAATTCAGTGGAGAATGATTCATGAAACTGAGTAATAAAAGTGAGTAGTTTTTTATTATCAATCCATAGGATCAGCTGTGGATTCGACCATGAATTCAGAATAATAAAATAAGTATTACCATTCCATGGGATCGTGGATTCGACCATAGAATCGAAGTAATGATTGTTTATTACCATTCCATGAGATCGGCTGTGGATTCGATCATGAAATCGGAGTAATGTATTACCATTTCACGAGATCAGCCGTGGATTCGATCATGAAATCGAAGTAATAATTTATCTATCACCATTTTATGAGATCAGTCGTGGATTCGATCATGAAATCGTAATGATGAGATAAAATAGATTATCTTCTAGGAATTTAGTGGTGAATGTCACGGTAGAATTAATGTATTGCAGAAGGGATATTAGCCAGTTAAAGCGTCATACCCATTTTTTAAGGTGCATAGTCAGGAAACAGCGAGTGTTGCCGAAGTCGTGAAGGCGTTTTTGCCTTCTCAACAATTATGTACGGAGGACCACCTGGATCTGTACACGGTCTCTCTACATAGTCAGGGAACAGTGAGTGTCACCGACGTCCTGAAGGCGTTAATGCTCTTAATCTGAGGAGAACCGCCCAATCGTTCTTCTATGTAGAGGTGGGTCTCTCTATGTAGTCAGGGAACAGTGAGTGTCACCGACGTCCTGAAGGAGTTAAGTTCTCAATCTGAGGAGAACCGCCCAATTATTTTATTCTACATAAAGGTCATGATGAAATGCGAGGCATCGAATGCTCAGCTAGTGGAGGCCTTTCGAAAAACATGTTCATCATGGCTCGTAAAATATGAATCGTCACATGCCTGAAAGCCGTGTCAGAGACATGCAGTATCATGATTTTACGATTTTGACCTTTGTTGAAAATCCACCATCAACAAATACGAAGTATAACGCTTATCTTTTGAACTTCGTATATAAGACATCGACATAATCGTATGAATGCTATTGTGATTATGTATGGGTATGGGTGAAGATTTCGTCCTAGGAAACAATGTGTTTACATTCGTTTAAAGGAAGTACAATTCATAAACTTGTGTTATGAATCGAAAGGGAAATCACTAGGATTATTGGTATTGTTATTCATTGCAAATCTTTTGAATTACCAACATGTGTGTTTAGTATAACCGCTCATGACTTGCTTATGTTCTTGGTAAAACTATTCACAAGGCCTGAATTTTGTATTGGTATGACTTTTATTAGTGAAACCGATCTTAAGTAATCACCTGAGATGGTATGATCGATTTGTTTTAATTGGTATGACCAACTCTAGGCAAAGGGGAACCGATCCTAGTAAGAGGTGTAACTGATAAATAAAGGGGAATCAATCCTTGTAAGAGGTGCAACACGTTTCTAGTTATTGGGAACCGATCCTATGAACATGTACAACACGTTTTTAGACATTGGGAACCGATCCTATGGACATGTGCACCAAATACAAGTTTGAAAATACGAGGGTACCCAAATATACCTCAATCTAAAACTTTTCCACCTATAAATCCTTTCTCCGAAAGTGATTGTCTATGGACTGAGTCGAGACAATACAACTAATCGGTTCACACTTCATGTCATCATCTATGGATACGATATCGAGACAATACAACAACAAAGTATGTTTACTTGATAAGAGGTTCAGACTTAATCAAACACAATAGGATTACTATCAAGTAAATAGGAATTAACGTTTGTGTATTTTACTTCTAATTATAATAAAAACAATTATAGTTGCGGAAATAGAAAAGTAAAAGACACAACAAGATTTTGTTAACGAGGAAACTGCAAATGAATAAAAACAATTATACTAGACAAGTACTAGGTTAGTTAACTAGCATTCCTTGTTAAGGCATTCGATTAGACTTGAATAACCGAAACCTCCACTTTGATAAGTTTAACTAAGATCAGAATTAACTTAGTTTCTCTTATCCGGAATTGAATTGGACTAAACAATTCATCCCGTAAACCTTTTCTTTCGTTAAGCCATAAACAATTCATACAAACCAAATAAATCAACTTGCATAATTATTCACCTCAACCGGAAGCTATTGACAACATAGACATTAAGGCACCGCAATTGCACCGAAATTTTGTAAGCCTAAACGATTGATACCAAACAATAAAGCAAGATAACAATAGTTTTTCTTAACCGGAAACAATTGAATCAAACACACATCCATACACAAATAATGGAATAAAACATCAATTGTACCGAAATTTTGTTAAGCAAAAGCAATAAATATACGCAATAAACTCATGCTTTTCTTAAACAGGAAAACGATTAACTAACAAAGTCGTTACCTCAAATTTTGCATCCTTTTCTCCAATATGTCTGCATCTTCTTCCAGGGAGAATTGATATCGAAATATCATTATGTTGTCATCCTTATGCAAAACAAAAGAATAACAACAACCAACCTTTACCAGAGAAAGGTTGAAAACCGGTTTTAACTATGGCAAGCAAAAGTTGAAACCATGAAACACATATGTTTTTATGATAAACCAAACGATTCAACATATTGTGACTTTTTGACATATTGTTTCAATCAGAACCCCTCATGATCCTTTGATAAAGCCTACCAACATGGGATAGAACTTAATCCTGCTAAACCAAAAAGTCACCCAAACCATAAGGGTTCACAACATATGAGATCGAATATAAAGGTTAGAAAACCGAAATCAAATCATCCCATACACATACGTAGCAATAAGATAAAGCATTCAAGCACAGGCTATGTAAACATAAACTATCACAAAAGAAATTATAAACCAAATAATTTTATTCATAATAAGATAGTTTTATTCATAAATAGACCTATTATAATCATTGAAAGAAATCAAAAACTACTGTCTATTTTCCTGTTTCTCAGTTCTTGTGAAGATTGCTTTCAAAAACTAGATTCAAATTCTTTTGAGCACTTTCATTTTCAGTAGACGAATTGTTCATCTCAATCAGTTGAGAATGAAGATTAGCTAGTACTTCTTTTGAATCCTTTATCATCAGCTCATGATATCTAATGAAACCTTTAACTGAAAGAATCTGTTTTCTTAGAGAATTTTGAGAGTTATCATGAAGAGATACATCATGAGTTTCAGTCATAACTGATGCACAGAGTGCTAAATCATCAAGAGATGACCCTTCTTTTACCGATTTCTCCACTGACATAAAATAGTCTTCTTTAGGACAGGAAGAAGATATATAAGATAAGAGAAAATCAAGGAATAATTGGATTATGGAAACCGAAACTACTTTTCCCAAAAATAAAGATATCTATTATTTTTCACTAAAGAAATATATATGAACAACTTGCCCAGATTTATGCTTCCTCACAACCAGAATTTTGGGCAACAAGTGAGGATGCATAATTCAACACAATCAGTGTGTGTTAAGGTGAGAATTATTCTCACCATAGTTAACAAAGACATCCTTAGGATGGCTTATAAACACAATAGACTGTGTTTCCTTTTGTTCTTTCTTTCTCTTGTAATTGCAAGAGTTTGCAATTTCCCTTTTGGATCTCATAAACTTACCAGTTTTCTTTATCCCCTTGCGAAGTGCTTTGATAAGTTTATTTCCAAAGGAAAATTGCAGTGTGATTATTTCTTTCACATGAAGAACTTATCAAGTTATCAGAAAAACTAGTTTTTGATTCTCTTGGTTTTTCACCCAATTTTTCTTGTTCAGATTTTACCATACGGGTTTTATCTGAAAGAAATTTCAAAAGGTTTTCAGGAACCAGGCTTATCCTTTTATTTTCCTTAATTTCCAACTCAATCTTCTCTAGGAGTTGATTAGACTCACATGATTCATCATTGTTAGAGTTGGCAACAAGTGCATTACAATCAGATATTTCTTCATTGGATTCTTCCTCCGGAATACCATCAAGAGTGGAGACATAGGCCTTATTGCACTTCTGAGTTCTTCTACTGGGACAATGTTTTGCCATATGTCCGAATATACCACACTTGAAGCATTGTACTTCATCATTACCCTTTTTATGGCAAAGCGATAATGTATCAGGAACATGTTTTGTTAGAGCATTGCTCGGTCGAACTCGCATGCGTTTCTATCTCAAGCATGTTTGTCAATATTAGTGATCAAAACTATATGTCTTGATTTCTAATATACTTATGACTAAGTCTCGGTCTAGGATAGTTAGGAATAGTTGAGCTCCAGACTCCATGGCGATTATCTTACAAAGACGAAGAACTACTCAAGGAACTAGTGGAACTTCATCCGACCAAAAGGTATGTGGAGACTTGAACTCATCTGTCACTCAAAAGTCTATCTATTCTATCTCCTACTCTTGAGACAAAAGTCGTATAAGTATGATAATTTTCATACATACACATTTGCTATTTAGAGCAGAGTTTACTCGCCTATCTTTTTCTCGAAATAAGTGTTGGTGTAGTGCAGAAAATCCTACAACACACCCCTTGTATTGTCATGACTATAATTTCTAGACCTAAACTTATTTGATATGAAAATAAATATAAAGATAATGAAAATAGAAAATAAGACACAAGATTTACGTAGTTCGATCAATTTGATCTACATCCACGGGGTTAGGTTTTACTATGATTATTTGTAATTACATATTGATTACATGGAGACTCCATTAATGAGTATTTGGAGCTCTAGGTTGGTAGAGGAAGAAGAAGGAAATAATAATAATACAAATTCTAAACCCCTCTTCTCTCTCTCTGACTTTCCCTTTATATAGGTGTTTACATAGTGGATGACAGCTCATATGTAGTGGAGTACAGCTTATATTATCTCGCGCCCAAACTACATTCTCGCAAGCTTCGCTACCTTCTCGCAAACTCTCTTTATAACTTCGCAGTCTCTATCTATAATATCGCAAACTCTTACCATTGTGCGATATTTGGATCCTACATCTTGCCTCTTTTTCCTTGAATATTTCTTGAAGAGCGATCTTTAAGGAAAAATCCACTTTGTTGTAGTCGTTGGAGAGAGATACGTGTTGTTGGAGTAGTCTTTGATCTTTGTTGATGAAGGAACGAGCGAAAGAATACTGGATTTGAAAAATACGTACTTGCCTCTATTCTTTTGTGAAGTTCCGGAATGTTGCGAAGTAAATAAGAAATATCATCTTTTGAAGTATGCGAAGTATGAAGTATCCTTGAAGAAGTATAAGAAGCATGAAGTATCCTTGATGAAGTATAAGAAATATTCGATTCTCGAAATGTAAGAAGTATCCGTCCTTGAATGAGAATAATAAGTATTGCCTCTATTCATGCGAAATTATTACTCAATTTTTGGTGATTCTTGTCGAGAAGATAAAGAACATAAAATGTTTTCTTGGTAATCCATAGTTGCCTCTGTTCTTTATCTATGAGGGTAGAATCTTTGAGAAAATGTTGAATGTGCGAATTGTTTCTTCATTCTCATCTTTCCCCTGTCTCATGTTTTGTGCTCATGCGATAGTATAATCTCTTCAAGTTGCTTATAATTTTGCGAAATAATTGAGCGAAATGATCATATCGTTCGGAATAATCACATTCTGCGAAATAATCACCTTCTGCAAAATTCTGACACATTCTGCGAAATTCCAACACATTCTGAATAATCCTACGAAACTCTGAATAATCCTATGAAATTCTGACACATTCTGCGAAATTCTGAATAATCCTGCGAAATTCTGACATATTCTGCGAAATTCTGAATAATCCTGCGAAATTCTGAATAATCCTGCGAAATTCTGAAATATTCTGCGAAATTCTGAATAATTCTGCGAAATTCTGAATAATTCTGCGAAATTCTGAGAAATTCTGAAAAATTCTGCGAAATTCTGAATAATTCTGTGAAATTCTGAAAAATTCTGCGAAATTCTGAATAATTATGCGAAATTCTGAATAATTATGCGAAATTCTGAATAATTCTGCGATATTATTGCGAAGTTCTGCAATATTATTTCGTACAGTTTTGTAAAGTACTTGTGCGAATATAATGCTTATGTGATGATTATGTTATGAAATGTGTATGCGATGTTTATGCTATGAAATGCTTATGCAATGCTTTTATGATGTGAGTATGATGTTTGTATGATGAGAATGCTTATCTATTGCAATGTATAACTAATGTTTGCGTTACTTAGCTCATTTTGCACGCTAAAATTGATGTAGCTTTAAATTGCCTCCATTCTCGATTTCTCTGGATTTTTCTTTAGTGTATGCATTCCTCTTCGTGTAGTTATTGTTCCTCACAAGTTCTTACTTGTGTTTCATCTTTCCTTTTTCATGCACTATTAGTATCTCATAACAGTATGATCATAATATCAAGTCTGCGGCATTTTCACTACCTCAGTTACATTTCCATGTACATATTCGCAAGCTTGTTTGCTTACATATAATCATTCTCGCAAGCTTACTTGCTTACTCATTTTCTTATGTGGTCTTATTTTGCCTTCCTAGTTAAAGGTCTTATTTTGCCACCTCTTGTCATTGCGACAAAATTGCAGGACGTCTTTGCACTTTCATGCAAAAACCCATTAATCTTGCCTTAACTTTTTCTTTTGTACTATTGCCTCTTCAGGATTGTTGCGACAATATGACAGGCCTAAATATTCTTGCGAAAATAAAGCCCCATGACATTGCCGTCTTGCGACGAAATCGCAGGACGTCTTCACACTTTCATGTAATGACCCATTGATCTCGTCTTAACTTTTTCTCTAGTATTATTGCCTCTTCAGGATTGTTGCACAAATATGACAAGCCTTAATACCCTTGTGAGTAAAAAGCCTCATGACATTTGCGTCTTAAGACACTTATCAGCTCCCTAATGGAGGGTTCCGCCCTTATCTCCCCCCTGGTTGCCCCTTCAAGGAGGCGTACTTCTACCATACAAGGTCAGCTCCTCCCATACGGTCTTAACAACAACCAGTTGTTTTTGCAGCCTCTTATCCCTTTTACCTATAGGGCTTATAGTTATGAGACTGCACCCTAAGTGGGGTTTTCTTCGGGCCGAGTGCAGTATAAGCCAAGACTTGTCAAGAATGGCAAGGACGCTTCAAACCCCCTGGCACTCTTGACTCAACAGTGTACCTCGGTGCCTTGATCAGATTCTGCACTCCTTGGGAGAGTCCTTATTACCTTAGTCGCCCAACCTAAGTCATATGCTAAAGCTGAGAATCCAAGGTGCCTCTCCCGGATGGGCTTTATTGACCCCAAATCTCCATGACTCGGGTTCCAGGGGCGGTGTAACCTTTTCCCTGAGTCATGCTACAGGTACCCCCTTCTATGACGTACTTTAGGTCTTACATTTGCCTCTTGCGAAATTTTATTCGCGAACTAGGGTGTTCGCCATAAAGGTTCTCCCCATTCTAATCTTAGATTTTTATGGATCTTAGATTGTCTCTTGCGAAATCTTTGTAATTGTGAAATCCTTGTAATTCTGCGATTATTTCGTATTTTGTAAATAAAATCAAAAATCTTTTTATTCTCTGTAAAAGAAATATTCTAGAGAAACATATAAATTAAATTTTCTCAGTTTTCTGTAATTTTGAAATCTCGCATCTTTGTAATTTTGAAGTCTTTGTAATCTTGAAATCTTAGTAATCTTTATAATCTTTGAAATCTTGAAATCTTTGTAATCGTGCGATTGAATCGCTTTTTTGTAAATCAAATCAAAAATCTTTTTATTCGTTCTTAGTATAAAGTAAAATGTTCAAGGAAGTGGTACTTATGTTTCATGTGAGTCGTTGTTGTTGTCAAAGAAGTGAATAAATGCCTTGAAATGTATGAATTTCGCGCAGCAAAAAGAAGTGTGAGAAGTGAGACTTGAACCCTTGATCTACTTCTTGGATTTTCTCGCACCATACCAACTGTGCTAAGCCTCTTTTGCGAAATAATCAAAGTTCTTGCGAAGTAATCAAATTCCAACTGTGTAAGAGGCAATTCTGTATAAATTTCACATAATAAAAATAAACATGCGAGAAGCAAGAATTGATCCCGCGACCTGCTGCTTGCATTCATGCCTCCTGACCAACTGTGCTAACCCTCGCAGGGAAGTTCGAACTTGCGACCACGAATGTACATATTGTTCTTTTTGACCAACTGTTCAAGAATCTCTTTGCAAAATAAACGCACAATGTTTTTCTATTATTCTTTTATTCTCCCATGCAAATGAGAAGAACATGAAAAATATGTATCTCTGCGAATTCGAACCTGTGACCTATTTATTGTTCGCTCAGCCTTGAACCATCTGTGCGAATTTCTGTTTGTGATAGAAATTGCAGCATCTGCCTCTTATCTTTTCTTCGTCCTTCCTTAACTTCTTTCACATTTTCATTCATCTCCTGAACATGAAAATCTTCCACTGAAACTTCCATTTTTTCCTTAAATTTCACCACGACAACTAATTTTTTCTCTCATTATTTTCATATTTTTGAGTTGTTGATGATGTTTACTCCCTGAAAGTGTGGTTTCTTCCATAAAATTTCCATTTTTGAACCTAAACTTTGTAGATCTAGAAAATATGAACAATAGCTAATCTTCATGGAAATTTCTTAAACCAACAAGCTACAGGAGGGATAAATCCTTTACTCCTCCCTGTTTCTAGCGCCAAAATGTAGTTGCAAGAAATCCTACAACACACCCCTTGTATTATCATGACTATAATTTCTAGATCTAAACTTATTTGATATGAAAATAAAGATAAAGATAATGAAAAAGAAAATAAGACACAAGATTTACGTGGTTCGATCAATTTTATCTACATCCACGGGGTTAGGTTTTACTATGATTATTTGTAATTACATCTTGATTATATGGAGACTCCATTAATGAGTATTTAGAGCTCTAGGTTGGTAGAGGAAGAAGAAGGAAATAATAATAATACAAATTCTAAACCCCTCTTCTCTCTCTCTGACTTTCCCTTTATATATGTGTTTACATAGTGGATGACAGCTCATATGTAGTGGAGTACAGCTCATATTATCTCGCACCCAAACTACATTCTCGCAAGCTTCGCTACCTTCTCGCAAACTCTCTCTATAACTTCGCAAGATCTATCTATAATATCGCAAACTCTTACCGTTGTGCGATATTTGGATCCTACAGTTGGTAAGCTTTTGCTTTAACCATTTTCATCTTTACCCGTGACGAAAGTCATGATGACGTTTCAATCTTGAAAATAGCTTTGATGACGATAGTCGATTCTTTATGTCTAAAGAATATTATAACATTATAGAAGAATGTTTCAATAATTGAAATGTAGAGTTGAGATTACGTAACCAACTATGGATATAAGCATATATAGTGTGTTCGCACATTAATGTATAAATCCATGTACCGGAAACCAAGTGTGTGCATATGTGTGCATACGGTATTGGTGAAGGAGACGGGTTAGGTACGCGTACCCGTACGCGTACTGGCGGAACTTTTCCTCCCGGAAAATTCTGCTGAGTTTGGAGTTTACGAACTCATGAACCAGTCACCTTAAGTACGCGTACCAGTACGCGTACTGGCGGACCTTTTCTACCCGAAAAATTCTGCTGAGTTTGGGAACCAAAAGCCAACTCAAATCCGGTAGCTAAGGTACGCATACCCGTACGCGTACCCAAGCTGGTTATATTTCTCAAATCGGTAGTTTCATGAACTTAAACAATAAATCAATAAGGAATGCAATCTTTGCAAACCGTGGTTATATTGTTCATGAATTGATTCAAATGAATCAAACCGATTTTGTTTCAATTGTGTCTATGTATAAAGATCTAAGCAATTGAACAACTCTTGAACTAGTTCTTATGAGTCATTTGAACTAGTTATGGTGAAGATGAATACGGTTAATATGAAAGTGCTCATATGGCTAACCATTGGTTAACTATTTGTGAACCAACTAAGTGTACACGTTTAGGTACGGTCACTCAAACCTAAATGAATACATTTCATTTGTGCATGACAAGCTAAGTTCCGATCTAACGGTTAAAAGATATTAGCTTGGATAAATCAGGTTTTTCATCTAACGGTGAATACTGAATGCTTTGTTACCAAGGTGTTGATGTGGTTTTTAGCTTTGGGTTAAAATCGTAAAACCATACATCTGACATGACGTCACTATGACCACTAACGCATTCATTGAATCAGTCAGCATGCCTATGTAAGAATTACCAGGGTACCTTTTTTGTATATACATGTGTCTTGTTCCAGGGCAGAACCCTTAGTACTGACTGACATCATCTTCGTATATACCAAACCCTAATTCTCACAACATGTGCTAATGGCATGCCGTTCCATCCACATCTCCGCTCCAAGGCATGCCAACCATGCCAGCCGCACCACCGTGTCAATGGCAAACCATGCCAGCCACGTCTCTGTGCCAAGGCATGCCAACCATGCCAGCCGCACCACCGTGCCAATGGAAAACCATGCCATCCACGTCTCTGCGCCAAGGCATGCCAACCATGCCAGTCGCACCACCGTGCCAATGGAAAACCATGCCATCCACGTCTACGCGCCAAGGCATGCCAATCATGCCAGACGCACCACCGTGCCAATGGAAAACCATGCCAGCCACGTCTCCGCGCCAAGGCATGCCAACCATGCTAGCCGCACCACCGTGCCAATGGAAAACCATGTCATCCACGTCTCCGCGCCAAGGCATGCCAACCATGCCATCCGTACCGCCATGCCAATGGCAAACCATGCCAGCCACGTCTCCGCGCCAAGGCATGCAAACCATGCCAGCCGCACCACCGTGCCAATGGCAAACCATTCCAGCCACGTCTCCGCACCAAGGTATGCCAACCATGCCAGCAGCACCTACACCGTGCCCTAAGCTTGCCCTCCCCACTTTCATTGACCAATCAGGTTTCTCCAAACCTGCCATGATCTCAAAAGAGGTCGCTATACATGCTTGCTTCCCAGAACACGCTAGCGTCCCAAAATTGCTAGCGCCCCAAAAATCGCTAGCTTCCCAAAACATGCTAGCTTCTCAAAACATGTTAGCTTCCCAAAAAAGAGCCAACGCGCCAAGCATGCCGCAACGCATACAACATGTGCTAATTAGGGTTTCAACACGCCAAACCCTAATTTGGGCAAGTTGCTACCAACATCCCTCTTGAATTCTTCCTGAGTTTTACGTTCGGGCTGTTTTCACCTCCCGAACGAGCTCAAAACCTAGATATTCCCGCGTAGGAAGATAGGAAATTCTTTTCCGTGCAGAATGGAGGGGAGAACCATCAAAATCCGAGTCCGTACGAGAATTCTACAATGATTCTAGTAAAGGGCGCTAATTAGGATTTCAGCATACCAAACCCTAATTTAGACAAAGCCGCAAGTGCTTCCCTTCCAAGCCGCACATTTCCAGTGGCTCCACTTCATGCCAAAGCCACGCCGGCCATGCCTCCATGCCGCTGGCTACCAAACGAAAGGTTGTAACAATCAACGACCGCCCTTCCTCCTGAGATGCAAATCTCCATCGTACAAGTTTTCCACCGAACTTGTGGCAACTTGCGGCCCAAATCCAAACAACCATGGTTTATTCCTAAACCCCTAATTTGGCCGCGCCTATACCATGCCAACATTTCCTTCACGTCACTGGCTGCCAAAACGAAGGGTTGCAATGATCAACGGCCACCCTTCCATCTAAGATGCAGATCTTAACTGTCTAAGGTCACCAGCTAACGCGTGGCAACTAGTGTCCCAACGCAAAGCCTTAACCGTGGTCGCGCGCACAAACTATGCCAAGACCCTAGCCTTTGGCCGCGCCTAACTACACCAAAATCCTAGCTTGCCAGCCATACTTTCATGTCGCCTGCTATAAACGAAGGGTTGCAATAATCAACGACTACCCTTCTCTTTGAGATGCAGATCTCGACCATCCAAGTTCGCCACGTAACGCATGGCAACTTGCGTCCCAAAGCCAAACATCCCGGTTTGCACCTAAACCTTAATTTTGGTCGCGCCTACTCTATGGAAAAGCCATGCTCGACGCTGGATGCTAAAACGGAGGGTTGCAATAATCAACGACTATCCTTCACTCTGAGATGCGGATCTCGACCATTCAAGTTCGCCACCTTACTTGCGGCCCAAAGCCAAAACATCACGGTTTGCACCCAAACCCTAATTTTGGCCGCGCTTATTCTATGGCAAAGCCATGCTGACTCTACCATGGCCACTGGCATGCCACCATGCCACACATAACACCATGTTACACGTTTTCCCATGAAAACACTCGAGACATCTAACACATGTCACAAACTGGGGGATGCTCATAAAGGGTATTGGTTTGGAGGTTTACATCGTGCGGCGTACACTACGCCCGTTACATGAAAGTGTCATAAGAATGAGTCGGTTAGTAAATACAAGGAATAATGGTGAAACGCTCCTTTCATTATGGAACATAAATTCCAGGCGTTACCCATTACCACCTCCTTCCACTTTACTCAGCCGTTGCCATTTCTTACGAGACCAGAGTACGTTATGTTACAACTTGTATAAATAGGTCCTACCTATTTCCACCAAACAACAAGTTTTGGGTCAGGAGCATACAACACTCAAAAATCACTTGCTAGCTTTCCCATCTATTAGCTTTCACTTTCTGATACAAGTCAAACAACTACTCTTCCAGAATCAACTATTCTGGTCTCAACACTTTCTTCGCTTCCCTCCCTAAAACCAACCCTTCTCCTTCACTTTGTGACCGAAGCAAGTCTGGAACGGACATTTCTTGGTTTAGGCCGGATTTGTATAGATTGATCTCTCGAATCTAAAGTACTCCCTTGCATTACATTGTTTAGGGTTTAGACTCGTTTCTCACCCACTCACGCGAAATTACCGAAATCATCAGAAACCGTTTTCACCCTCAAACAATTGGCGACCACAGCGGGAGGATTAATCTCTCGTTTACAATATCGACTTCCAACTCCCAATCTCATACTTCAACCCAGACGTCAAGGTGGTAGAAGCAAACGATCCACTCAGGGATCAGCGACTCAGTTACCAGTCACGACTCGACAAGAGGTGACTGGGGACTTCCAAGATGGTAGAAGCAAGCGATCCTCCCAAGGATCGACGACTCGGTTATCAGGTGACTCAGGGTCGACTGAGGACTTTCCACAATCACGGCGGTGCTTCCCATAAAACTCGGACTTACACCCGAAAGATTCATTTTTCGTCAAGAGATCCAAAAAAACAACAACGAGTAAGTCTTGCCTAGACAAAATACATGGTTTACTACTTCAAGCTTTCACAGGAATGATAAAACCGATATCCATGTTATGCTTCATCCCATGCTCTCTACCGACACGCAACGCTCATGGTCCCATGGTTTTCCTGGGATGTTTGGGTCACTTGCAATCGTAACCAAGAAAAAATTATTCTAAAACAATTCATTACAAAAGAATAATCCAAAACCCTCATAGATAACAGTTATATATCAATTCAAATCAAACCATAAACCAGGCGCTTTGTTTGCCTTTCAAAAAAAAAAGGGTCACCTACCCGTACGTGCCTACTTTGCATAATAATGATTACTCGTCACTATTCATGAGGTAGCCGATGTTACTACAGTGATATTCGAAGAGGAATTGTTTATGATGAAGTATTTCTACAAGTTTATGAAAGGCATACCCACGGCTAGGGTTTACACCAATTCAGAAGAACAATATTTCTACATATTTATGGAAGGCATACCTATGGCTAGGGTTTGCACCAACACAAGAAAACAAGAAAACAAATTGACTGAGAAACGCTAGAGTACATAGCTGGAATATGCTTGCCCACTCTATTGTTATTGCTCTACCGCTAACACCAGGACGTGAGAACAAAGATACGAGATAAAAAGGAGAGCCAACCCCTTTCATACGCATAACACTTTTGTAATTTGAGTAAGGAAAGGATTTCCTATTTGAGCTACGTATGGAAAGAGGCAACTGGGCCCGCAATAACAAGTCTCGCCACGCCAAGCCAGCGTCCATTCCAAGCCAGCGCCCATTCCAAGCCGATCCAGCGCTAACAGCTTGCACCTTTCCAGCGCCAGCAGCTTGCATCCTTCCAGCACTAACAACTTGCACCTTTCCAGCGCCAGCATCTTGCATCCTTTCAGCGCTAACATCTTGCACCTTTCAAGTGCCAGCTTGCATCCTTTCCAGCGCCAGCAGCTTGCATCCTTCCAGCGCTAACATCTTGCATCTTCCCAACATCAGCAGCTGGCATCCTTCCAGCGTTGCTTTTGAACTCCCAGTAGAAGACTCTTTTCCTGTCAGGAAATGCATGATTTTTGGGGACTTCGCCCTCAAAATCGTGCAGCCTATGATGAAACATTTATGTGAGATTCTATATTTCCCCAAGGTGCATCGTCAAGACATATTTGCATCCCTCAACCGCACTGCATCAGGAAAGCAGCTGTTTCCAACCAGGAAGACGTTTCCAAACCCCAACCTCTCTTGGAAAGCACGATGATAGATGGAACTGGGGACTCCTAACCAATGTTCGCTTGAAGGGTGTCCAGTTTGACAGCACACTGATCGACGCAGCCTCTCCTCTTCAACGTCCTCCAGCAGCGGCTCCGCTTCAACGTTCGCTTCAGCAGCCGCTCCGCTTTAACGTTCGCTCCAGCAGTCGCTCCGCTTCAGCATTCTCTCCATAAGCTGCTCCAAGATCCGAAGACGAATCTTCAGCGTTTTTGCTCTATAAGTTTCAACATCCTCTCCAAGAACCGAAGCCGCTTCAACGCCTCCTTCCCGCCAAAGCTCATGGTCATGGACAGTTTGCTCGCTTACGCATCCAGCCAACCTACTTTGTTCCCATGACAATGTAGTCTCTTTTGATCACATCTGCTGCCAAGAACCGCTGCCGCTCGTTTGTTGGTACCAGTGAGAGTTTCACCAAAAACACGATCACTACAAAGATGGAAACATGTAAACCGCATTTCGGGACTGAGGATCTACATAGACTCCCTTCACTGTCAAATCTCAGAAGACACGGTCAACCAAAACGTCATAGTCACGACGAGGTCATTTACTCTTCAAGGGTGTAGCGTAAGAATATCATCACCTCTCTGTCTAGAAGACACCTGCAGCACTTTACGAGGCCGTGGTGGATCCCAAGCCTACTCAGAAGAAACAACTTCAAAAACTAAAGAAAAGTGCGACTGGGGCCTGCTCGTCGCAGTCCATCCCGATGACCATCAAAGATTCATGAGATAACCCCGGAGATGCGGCTGAAACATTTTTCTGAAGAAACAGAGGGAGCCGCGATAAACCACGTAACTCTTTTATTCCTACCTCTTTGCAATCCAGAATATTTCTTCCATGTGCATCCCAGCAACACATCCAGAAGAGTACAATAAGCTTGTATCAAATCCCGTGGACATGGATTCAAGGCGATGCAATGAAAGTAGGCTACACAAGGAGACTACCAGCAAGAGACGCTTTCACTCCCCTCAACCTGGTTATTTCTGATTTCAACATCATCACTGCCGAAGTTTTACGAGCCGCAGGAATTTCTCAACACGAAGCCGTACATGTGCATCGAAGACTCCAAAAGCGCGCCACAGAGATACATTCACATGTTCGGCCGTGACATCGGATCTAACAGAAATATAACTGGGGACTGCTCACAGCATCCCATTCCATATGATAGTCCAAGATTCAGAAGATGGTTCGAAGGATATCTCTGGGAACAAAGTATTTGAAGACTTGATAGCAGCACGTCGGCAACAAAACGTCTCCCAACTCATCTATTTCATCCAGTGGCTCTGGAAGATTTCGACCATAAAAGTATCCACAACATACTGTCATCGCGATCAGAAGGTCCAGACACTGAACAACCTAAAATCAAGGATGGACCGACAACGAAACCACATTCATCCGTTCCAAGAATGCAATAGAGTTTGTTAAATTTTGGAATCCACTGGAGAGACACTGCAGACAAAAGCACGGATCCGGACGAGAAACAAAAAATAGAAGAAGGTCAATACCTCTTTTCATACGGATGGAGTTTCTAGAGTTTGCACAGAATAAAGTTTCCTTCTTGCTCCATGAACGGGAATAGATGACTTGGCGCGACTATGCTACCCCGGGCCCGCAACATCCCTCCTGAATTCTTCCTGAGTTTCACTGTCGGGCCGTTTTCACCTCCTAAAAGAGCTTAAAACCTAAATACTCCCGCGTGGAAGATAGGAAATTCTTTTCCGATTAAAACGGAAGGGAGGACCGTCAAAATCCGAGTTCGTACGAGAATTCTACAACGATTATAGCAAAGGGCGCTAATTAGGGTTTTGCCACGTCAAACCCTAATTTAGACAAAGTCGTCACCTTCCCACGGAACTGAAGCATGTTGTTATCTTCCCGAAACCAGTCGTCACCTTCCCACGGAACTGAAGCAAGTTGCCATCACTCCACGAACTGAAGCAGGTTGTCATCCTTCCACGGAACCCAAGCTAGCTCCACTCCAAGCCGACCAATGCTGACGGCTCCTTTCCAAGCCAATCCACTGCTAACGGCTCCAAGTCCAAGCCGACCAATAGTGACGGCTCATTCCAAGCCAACCCAATGCTAGCAGTTTCCCTTTACGCCAAGTCTATGCAAGCGGCTCTGTTCCGCGTTCTGAAGCCTAACCCAGAGGACACACTCTATTCCTAGCCAGTACAACGTCTGCGGTCCCATTCGTAGCCAATCCAACACTGACGGCTCCATTCCAAGCCAACTCGCGCCGAGCCGAGCCATACCGCGCCCAAACCACGTCGGCAGCTCACGCACGCCAAACCTCTCCCAAAGCCTTACCAATTCGACCAACGCTGACAGCTCGCTAAGCCAACACCTATGCATTCCCTAGCCCAGCCAAGATGACGCGTGGCTAAACCAAGCTGACATCCTGCATCTCAACCAGCAATGCCTCTACCATTTCACGGTCTAGTCAGTAACGATGCAAGTAGAATTCATGCAAGGCCGCCAACGCAAGAAGCACGGATTTCAAAACACTCTCGAAAAGGTTATACGAATCT
This sequence comes from Papaver somniferum, assembly GCF_003573695.1. Classification (NCBI taxonomy): domain Eukaryota; kingdom Viridiplantae; phylum Streptophyta; class Magnoliopsida; order Ranunculales; family Papaveraceae; genus Papaver; species Papaver somniferum. The sequence continues at coordinate 133,403,394 of NC_039367.1, read as the reverse complement.
TCCTAGCCTTCTTTTATGACTCGCCGCTTCAATTTTGTCCTTGTCTGTCACTATCTTATGCTTACCTCACAACAATGCTTCTGCTCCGAGCTAAGCATGGGACTTAATGTTGATGGTGGTTTTTAGCTTAGGGTTAAAATCGTAAAACCATACATCTGACATGACGTCACTATGACCACTAGCGCATTCATTGAATCAATCATCATGCATATGTAAGAATTACCATGGTACCTTTTTTTTCATATACATGTGTCTTGTTCCACGGCAGAACCCTTAGTACTGACTGACATCATCTTCGTATATACCAAACCCTAATTCTCACAACATGTGCCAATGACATGCCGTGCCAGCCACATCTCCGCGCCAAGGCATGCCAACCATGCCAGCAAAACCACCGTGCCAATGGCCAACCATGCCAGCCACGTCTCTGCGCCAAGGCATGCCAACCATGCCAGCTGCACCACCGTGCCAATGGCAAACCATGCCAGCCACGTCTCTGCGCCAAGGCATGCCAACCATGCCAGCCGCACCACCGTGCCAATGGCAAACCATGCCATCCACGTCCCACGCCAAGGCATGCCAACCATGCCATCCGCACTGCCGTGCCAATGGAAAACCATGCCAGCCACGTCTCCGTGCCAAGGCATGCCAACCATGCCAGCCGCACCTACACCGTGCCCTAAGCTTGACGGCCCCCCACTTTCATTGACCAATCAGGTTGCTCCAAACCTGCCACGGTCTCAAAAGAGGTCGCTATAGATGCTGCTTCCCAGAACACGCTAGCGTCCCAAAAATTGCTAGCTTCCCAAAACATGCTAGCTTCTCAAAACATGTTAGCTTCCCAAAAACGAGCCAACGCGCCAAGCATGCCGCACGCACATACTACATGCGCTAATTAGGGTTTCAACACTCCAAACCCTAATTTTGGCAAGTTGCTTCCAACATTCCTCCTGAGTTTTACGTTCAGGCTGTTTTCACCTCCCGAACGAGCTCAAAACCTAGATATTCCCGCGTTGGGAGATAGAAAATTCTTTTCCGTGCAGAATGGAGGCCTGACCATTAAAATCCGAGTCCGTACGAGAATTCTATAGCGATTCTAGTAAAAGGCGCTAATTAGGGTTTTAGCATACCAAACCCTAATTTAGACAAAACCGCAAGCGCTTCCCTTCCAAGCCGCACACTTCCAGTGGATCCACTTCATGACAAAGCCACGCCGGTCATGCCTCCATGCCGCTGGCTACCAAACGGAAGGTTGCAACAATCAACGGCCGCCCTTCCTCCTGAGATGCAAATCTCAACCGTACAAGTTTTCTACCGAACTTGTGGCAACTTGAGGCCCAAAGCCAAACAACCATGGTTTATGCCTAAACCCCTAATTTGGCCGCGCCTATACCATGTCAGCCATTCCTTCACGTCACTGGCTGCCAAAACGAAGGGTTGCAACGATCAACGACCACCCTTCCATCTAAGATGCAAATCTTAACCGTCCAAGATTACCAGCTAACGCGTGGCAACTAGTGGCCCAACGCAAAGCCTTAACTGTGGTCGCGCACAAACTACGCCAAGACCCTAGCCTTTGGCCGCGCTTAAGTACACCAAAATCCTAGCTTGTCATCCATACTTTCATGCCGCCTGCTATAAATGAAGGGTTGCAATAATCAACGGCTACCCTTCTCTTTAAGATGCAGATCTCGACCATCTAAGTTCTCCACGTAACGCATGGCAACTTGCGGCCCAAATCCAAATATCACGGTTTGCACCTAAACCCTAATTTTGGTCGCGCCTACTCTATGGCAAAGCCATGCTCGACGCTGGATGCTAAAACGGAGGGTTGCAATAATCAACGACTATCCTTACCTCTGAGATGAGGATCTCGACCATTTAAGTTCGCCATCTAACTTGCGGCCCAAAGCCAAAACATCACGGTTTGCACCCAAACCCTAATTTTGGCCGTGCCTATTCTATGGCAAAGCCATGCCGACTCTACCATGGCCACTGGCATGCCACCATGCCACGCGTAACACCATGCTACACATTTTCCCATGAAAACACTCGAGACATCTAACACATGTCACAAACTAGGGGATGCTCATAAAGGGTATTGGTTTGGCGGTTTACAGCGTGCGGCGTACACTATGCCCGTTACATGAAAGTGTCATAAGAATGAGTCGGTTAGAAAATACAAAGAATAATGGTGAAACGCTCCTTTCATTATGGAACATCAATTCCAGGCGTTACCCATTACCACCTCCTTCCACTTTACTCAGCCGTTTCCATTTTTTACGAGACCAGAGTACGTTATGTTACAACTTGTATAAAGAGGTCCTACCTATTTCCACCAAACAACAATTTTTGGTTCAGGAGCATACAACACTCAGAAATCACTTGATAGCTTTCCCATCTATTAGCTTTCACTTTCTGATACAAGTCAAACAACTACTCTTCCAGAATTAACTATTCTGGTCTCCACTTTCTTCGCTTCCCTCCCTAAAACCAACCCTTCTCCTTCACTTTGTGACCGAAGCAAGTCTGGAACGACCATTTCTTGGTTTAGGCCGGATTTGTACAGATTGATCTCTCGAATCTAAAGTACTCCCTTGTAGTACATTGTTTAGGGTTTAGACTCATTTTTCACCCACTCACGCGAAATTACCGAAATCATCAGAAACCGTTTTCACCCTCAAACACAAGGTAACTTGGATTGCAAACCCTGATTTGAAAACTATATAAAGGAGACATCTGACAATTGGAAAAACTAATCCCCACACCTCCTGTGTGATACTAGTTGGTTTGCTAGAGTCGATTCTCCTTTAATCGTAGATTTCTTCTCGAGACCCTATCGGTTAACGATTTGAATACTTCATTGGGATTGTGAAGCCAGACGAAACTACTTCTCTTGTAGTTAAGCGATCTGATCTTGCCATTTTCTATCGTACGAGTTCAATTGTAAGATTGGCTTGAGATTATATCTCCGATAGGGCAAGATAAAAAGAAATCACAAACATCTTCGTCTCATCGTTTGTGATTCCGCAATATCTAGTTTCGCTACCATACGATTTAGATTATTGTGAGGTGATTGATAATTCTAGGATGTTTTTCGGGAATATAAGTCCGGGTTATCGATTGGTTCATGTTCACCTTGATTTTATCAGAAGACGGAACAAAACTTTTAGGTTTATCTGTGGGAGACAGATTTATCTATCATCGTAGACTTTTCTGTGTGATACAGATTTGTTTATTAAAGTCTTCGACTTTGGGTCGTAGAAACTCTTGGTTGTGGGTGGGTCAGCTAAGGGAATCAAGTGCGTAGTATCCTGCTGGGATTAGAGACGTAAGGAGCAAAATTGTACCTTGAATCAGTGTGCTATTGATTAGGGTTCAACTACAGTCCAGACCGAAGTTAGTTTGTAGTAGGCTAGTGTATGTAGCGGCTTAATACAGTGTAGTGTTCAATATGGACTAGGTCCCGGGGTTTTTCAGCATTTGCGGTTTCCTTGTTAACAAAATTTCTGGTATCTGTGTTATTTCTATTTCGCATCATATTTTTTTATATAATTGAAATATCACAGGTTGTGCGTTTGTATCGATCAATTGTGAAATCCAACCTTTGGTTGTTGATTGAAAATTGATTGATCCTTAGATATTGGTCTTTGGTACCATCCAAGTTTATTATCCTTGTATTTGATAAAGACTCGCAGATTTCTATTTGCTTGAGTAAAATCAAATCAAGAGAGAGATATTAACTCCTCGATATACTTTTCTCTAGATTGAGTCTGACTGTCTAGTTGATTCTCTAGAAAGTATATTCGAGTTAGTCCATACATATTGCTAATCAAAATATTGGGTGTGGTTGTTAGACCCCCGTTTTTTCAATTGGTATCAGAGAAAGCAAACACATTTAAAGACCTTATCAGTCTGTGTTTGTAAACGATATGACTAGATGGACAGTATTATCTCTGATAAACGCATCATCAGAAACACAAGTTCTGTCTCGATTTATTCTACTAAAGAGAAATAGTCTTCAATCTCAAATATAGACGAACCTAGTGTTCTAACGAGACAGACATACACTGACATGTGTTCTTACGATTACCCTTCAAAGGAGTCTATCTCCATTATTGAAATGGAAACAACTGAAGAGAGTGTACTGATTCTAAATCTTGTTAGAACCAAGCTGATAAATTTAATCTTTTAAAAATCATGTCAATGCTCTTCTTGGTATAGTAAGAGACGGAAATTCCAAAAACACTGAAGACCTGTTTTCACAAGTCCTTCTTGAGACTCTCCTTGAAAAGGATGTTTTGGAAATTGAACATCATTTGAATAAACTCCCAAGTCAAGGATTCTTCAAAAAATCCACTATACCATCTACTTCTTTTAAAACCAAAAGTGGTCCTGGTTCAGAAGTAAAATCGAAATCCCTTCCAATTAAAAAGGATGTGCCTGTAATCTTGTTCAAGAATGTTGCACATCACATGGGAGGAAGAATTCTTTAGACGAAGATGTCAGGACGAAACATTCTAATCACTCGCTTGATTAGAAAGTTTGTCTCTTTTGCAGGTCAAAAGAGCATGTTGTGCAAAAAGGGAACCCTATGTTGAATAACAAGTACGTTGTTCAATTTTAACACACCTTGGACTTAATTCTCAAAGGTATAACTAACATTAGTATGTGTAAACCAAATGGTTTCAGTACTCATCCTGTGTATCCTACCAGGAAAATCAGTTCAATGGGCCTCTCAAAGATGCATAACAAACGTCTGAAAAACCGTCTAAGAAAAGATCTGAAATCCTTCTTGTGCTACAGAGGAGATAATAGTTCTGTTGGTGTGAACAAAGTAACAAGGAAAAATAACAAAGATGATGATGTAAGAAATAACCTAAAGGAGGTAATTAAGGGTTATAAAAAAACCGTCAGCAGGCTGTCAACCATTTCTTCCGGTAAGAACCGATTCTATGAGTTATATTTTGATAACAGTAATGTTTATGAAAACGTTCACATCATAATGTTTTTTCTCCAAAATCTCGAAGAAAGAAGGATAACCAAAGGCAATGGTCATTTAATGAGCTGGAGGCTCATACTTGTGTAAATTGATCACAAGGTTGAAATCTCACTTACGAAAATCCTTGTTGAGTGAGAATAGAACAGGTATACTTTTGGCAAAGTGTCTCTGATAATCTAGCTAATTTCTTATCGTTCTTAGATGGATTGTCAATCTCAAACACTTTTACATAAGTATTTCTTTTATGCGTGTTCTTTCGTTTCCCTTTGTTTTTATTCTTTGCCTCTTGCTTCGGATCCTTGAGCTAAGATGCATGGGTTTTGTACAAACTATATTCACAAATAGCCTCTTTATTTTGGTCCTTGTGGACCCTCCTTACTATGGGTACACGCACGGTCTTTAGGTTCTTTTGCAAACCATGCTTGTAAACCATAAGTATGTTCGAAATCGTTTATATACCCTTCCTATTGAGTTGAGATATCTCACTCTAGGCTTCTTATTATCAATGGCGTCTCCTTCTTTCTCTTGGGATTTATCTGAAGACTTCGTTGATAATGCGGTACATTTCGAGTTCAATAAAGAGAAGGGAACCTTTGTTGAAGTTGAAAGATATTTTCCTCAATCTCCTGATTCCTACTCAGATATTGAGGACGTTGAAGAGATTTCAGATGAAGTGGTTGTTAACTTTCTCAAGAACTTTGAGGATGCAAAACAACAACTTGTTGATACAATGAAGTGTCTTGATATGGTAAAAACTGAGTTGAAAAAGGTTAATTCTGACCTTGTTCTCATGAAAACTCATGTAAAAGGACTTCTCAACAAGGATATCCATTCTGAAGAAGCAGAGGATGATGTCATTCACAAGCCCAAAGATCTCAAGCTTCTTAAGGATCCCGAACCAGCTGTTTGATGTCTGGTTCGTATTCGATTTTGGCTTGTTGAATTTCTTCTTAATGTCTAGTAAATCTTCTATTTTCGTGTTTTGTTTAGAAGAATAACTAAAGTTTGGAATAGCCATTATTGTGAGTACACATAGCTATGTCCAACGTTTTCATCTTCATGTTGTTAGATTTATTTGTGTAAATTCTAAAGTTTGGTTTGGAAGATGATTTTTGCAGTATTAATCTTTATGGTTTTATATACTGCAATGTGTTATGGGATATGTGTGTTTGTGTCTGTGAACTATTATTTTCCCATACGATGTCAAAAGTTATCTCTTTTATATGTCAATATGCAAGTATTGATACAAGATCAATAAACTTTTGACAAACAAAAGTTAAGCCTATTATGTCAATTCTTTGATGGAAGATAGGTTAAAATCTTTTGTTTACAAATATTATGTCTATTATATGTCATTGTGCAAATAGTGATGAAGATAGAATGAATATTTGTATATGCCGCAGTATTGATCCTTTCCTGATCCATATCTTATGTGTATACTGCAATGCTCCATAAGGTTTTCTTGTGTTGAGCATAAAACGATTGAGTTAATCATTCTTTTATGGTTAACATAGTCGGAGCTCCGTAAGTTCTCTTATGTCGAGCATGTTCAATTAAATTGATCACTTTTGTGTTTAATTTGATTGTGTATTCCGATTAAATTAATCATGGGTTTACTTGTGGTTAGTTTAATTGAGAATTTTGGATATAGAAAATCATTTCATTATGGTTTTTTGGTATCCAATAAAATCCTTCTTTTCTTGTAAAAGTAAGGTCGCTCTTGTTGTTATTTCGGGAATGACATCAAGTGGGGGAGAGTTGATTTTGATTTTTGATGGGGTTGTAGTAAATAGGATTCGTTTCAGACTTGTGAAGGAAATGGAATTTTTAGATCTAATAAAAATATATATACAAAAATATTAACAATGGGTGAGAGGTACTGGGACTAAGGATTTGGCTGAATTCACTACACAAGGTTCATTCATATATTCTTTGACAATTAAAACTCAATAAAATTAACATAGACTCTGATTTTGCCAAGATAGATTCTTAAAACATTGATTGTAAGTCCTAAGCATGATGTATCAAAACAACTAAGCTAAGCATACATCATCAAATTAAATAACAACCAATTAATTCAAATCATATTTCAATTTTAGATTAATGCAAAAGTCATAAAAAAGAATAAAATAAATTACCTCAAGGATGAAATTCAGCCTCCTCCGTCGTCCCAGTGTTGGGTTTTAGCTCCTCATGATGAAAACACGCTCAAAATATATTTTTATAGCTCAAATGGTGTTTACAATGGAGAGAAAAGGAGAAAATGGTGTAAAACTGTAATCTGCGACGCACAAAAAGCGTCACAGAATGAATGATAAAACACAAGTGCTGCTGCTGTTTAGACTGCACTGCGACCCACGGCTGTGCGTCTTAGACACTGTTGATAAACGACTGTCCTTGCGAGTCTGTTCTTCGTGTTCTTGGTGTTCTTCATCATCAGCAGCAGCAGAAACAGAGTTTCATCAACTCTTGATTTCTGCTTCTCTGGACCTCCTCTCGACCCCAAACTCTCGACACCCTTCTAGGACACCCAGGGAACCTATTTATACCCAACAACGACAAGAAATCACGCTCATTAACTCTCCATGATCCTCCATTACTCGGTGTTAAAATAAAATATTTTTCGAATATTTTCTTCCCTGAAATGATTCTCCACGCGTAAACAGCTTCTGATACTCCCTTATTTAGCTTCTACACGCATCTTCAATGACTAAGTGTCATCCAAACACGAGCAGCACACATCAAACTTGCTGAAAATCCGTGAATATCATTTTCAAACCCGTGTTTCCCTGATTTCTTCCACGTGATTATCCAGCCAAATTCAGTCGAAACAATCACCCATACCAGCTCTGTTATGATATATTACATGTTTCCACAAAGTTTCAGCGATTGAATCGCAAAAAATCACGTCCAAATGCAATCGAGAAAATCTTCCAGTGAAGAGCAAATATTTTCCCGCCAAAATATTTTTTTGAATTTGTGAAGAAGGTCACCCCTTATCCAGTGGTCGCCCCCTTATCCGTTGCTGGAGTCCGAATAACACATGTCCCTTGGGGTGCCTTTAGTAATTTTTCTGGGTTCCTCCGGTGCATTTCTGGGGTGTCTTTAGTACTCTATCCTAGGGTGTAAAACACCACTTTTCGAGCCAATTTCGCCGCAAGAGCTTATTTTTCCAAAAACATCTACAAAACATAAAATAACACAATAAGTATTTAATCGAGTCTAACAATACAGAACATTGAGAATAAAATAAACACATAAATGCATCTATCAAATACCCCCAAACTTATTATTTGCTAGTCCTCGAGCAAAACTAATAAAAAATAAATAAAACCGAGTTAATCTCGGGAGGGTTTACCAGAGGTGTGCGCACAAAACCGTTACTCCAGAACCTAGCTATCTATGCAGAACCTTGGAAGGCACTAAAGAATCTCATTGGTTGGCATACTTATTGACTACAGGAGGAAGTACCCTGATGCGAAATTCCAATTGATGTACACGAGTTTGCAATCAAGCATACTAAAATTCATATAAAATGACAGAGCTCTACTCAGATAGTTTCTGGATATCATAAACCGTAGTCAACCAATCACATGGATAGATTAAGAAGATGGATGTAGAGAAAAATGTGGATGATGTTGACTAAGGTGAACCTATCCTAATGGACTGAGATACTGGTATGGACTAATATCAACACACTGGAAAATACAAGGGAACCAGTGGTCGATAAACCTAACTCTAGGTCAACTCAGCTGGCATATACAAGGGTACCAGTGGTCGACTTTATTGTATTTATTCCGGTTGGTCTGGTGGTCTTGTCTCAATTTTTTTTTCATCTCAGTCACTCTATTTCACCCTAGTAATGGTAAAAAAAAAGAAGAAGTGATCAGGATTCTTTCGATGTTTCCATCACGAGGATATGGCAAAACTACCATGTTTTCTTTTTCTAACACCTGAGATCTGTGCTTTTATGAATAGACTCTTTAGATGTTTCCATCTAATCAGATTGGTTCCTCAAATCCTACAACCAAAATGCTTCCATCCACTTAGATTAGTTAGTGCCAACCTTAATAAGCATAAATTTCTAGTCTCTGGGGCTTATTTATTGCAACTAAGAACTTTCTCCCATACCCCCAAACTTAAATCTAACATTGTCCTCAATGTTCTAAAGATGAAATTAAAAGCATGAACAAGGAGAAATTGTTACCAATGAAGCAAAAGAGATAAGGAAAGATATTACCGTGTCACATGAATATTGGGTTACCTCCCAAGAAGTGCTAAGTTTAAAGTCTTCAGCCAGACTAAGCAAGGATTAGTCACCACGTAGAATCATATAGTAGTAGCCGGAATAACTGTGGGTCATCTGGATCAAAAAGTGTTACCCACAAGAAGAGGAAACTGCAACAGACCAAGAAGATACCAACATACCCTTGCTTAAGACAACTACATCTAGTTGTGGTTCAGGTTCAGGCTCTATAAAAGGTTTTCATCGGTTGGATTTCCTCAAAGCTAAGATCCGGTTCAGGTATTAGATTCTGGAAAAACTCAACTAAGAACTTAGAAGCACATAACAACAACCTGAATAATCGGGGATCCTCTAAGTCAATTAGATTTGACTCACAAAGTTGACCATAATAATGGTCATTCTTAATAAAATGTGTCGACCCTAATATCCTAAAGTTATTAGGTTTAGTCTCAAAACTTAATATCCGACACATCTGAAAATCATATGTTCCCACAATTGGAAGAAAAGTTTTTGGTGGGAAAACAAAGTCAATCTTGGTATCATAGCCTGGGTTAACCACATCAACCAGAGGATGGGTTTCTAACAATCGAGCTTCTCTATGGACATCATTAGGTTCGGGAAAACATGTATGAAGATAATCTTGTAATATGGTTGAGGCATAAATGTCAAGTCCTACACGAGGGAACTTTCTAAGAGTTAAAGCACGTGGAGAATGATAATCACCCCCAAACTTAGAGTTTTCTGTGTCTCTAGAAAGACTAGTCACAACTTCCCTAATTTCTAGGTCATCAGATTCCTGGAAATGGTCAATTGATTCTTCTAAGTCAGGTTCATCCTCACTCATCTCTACGAGTTCATCTTCTTCGTCTAAGACTATTGTTTCTAAATCTCTAGACTTTAAAACATTATTCTCAGAATAAACTTGTTCCTCTAAATCATTATCGGCTTTGTAAACAGGAAATACTACATCGTCTAAAACGAGGGTATCTCTAGTCAAATCCTCGTCCTTTTGAATAGGTGAATAATTATTAAAATTATTTGGATTTGAACTAGAAATAATATTATCATTGTAAAGCTCAATTGGAGTAACCATTTCCTGATCACTATTCCTACATGAGTATGATTCTTCATCAACACTATCCTTATCATAATAACATGAAAAAGATCGAACCTCATCAAAACAAGTAGTGTTACCAATTCTAACCTCGCCATCTTGATTATGCAAATAACTATCCTCATTTTTAAGGGTATTATTGGAAACACTATATTGGAAAGTAAGATTATTTCGATCAAGTCTTTCGTTCGTCTCAGCCATCAGCTTGAGGGATTCCTCTATAGAAAGTTCACTCATTATTGTAGTTCGTTCGTCTATAATTACACTATTCATCTCAGCTAACTTACGCGTCGACTCAGCTAACTCCCTGAGGGACTCTTCTAAAGGAGGAATAGGAACAGAGGGATCATAAAAAGGACTACTTTTCAATAGTTTGATTGTATCCTCTAGAGACGAAGAACTAGTACTATAATCTTCTTGCTCGTAAGACTGATGCATGTGTGGATAGTAATTGGGCTCACCAGGGTATGACCCATATCCTTCCAAAGGATGGCGTTCCCAACCACTATTCCCAACATGGTCATAAAAAGGATGATGTCCATATTCAAATTCAGGTCGATAATCATTGTATTGGCTTCTATCATACCAGTTCGACATTCTTAATTGCAAGGGAATTCTACACAATCATAAACAAGGCTGACTCGACCAAATCAAACCTATAAAATCTAGCAAAACAACAAGCATGATGGCTCCACTTAGATTGTTTATAGACCAGCTTCTAATCCTTCGAAAGGGAATTCGTTACAATTTAAGCAAACCCCTCTGGAATCAATCCGATTCAAAGTAAGTTGAATTGAGGCGAGGGAAGCTCAGTGGAGCTTTGATACCCAAGGCCTCACCGCTATCACAAGGCGGCGCAGTCACGCATTCAACTCACAGAAACCATCATGAACTTCGAAGTATGCTAAAAGAGTAACCAATATTTTTCGAACGACTTTCCTACTAAGCTCGTTACCTTATAGGTCTCGTTCTAGTCAAAATTTTAAGCTTAGGTTCGCGTTTGGTTTCGTTTTCCTAAAGCGGGCAAGAAGGAAACGGTGATGAAATCCGAGTCCTTATCTTAATTTGGCCAGGCCTTTCCCTTTACTAGGAAATTAAAACAACTGTATTCAAATCCTCAACATATATTCACCTTAAGGCATACAATAAACCCGTTGATAGGGGATTCACGGGTGTTTCGAAAGCTTACCTCCCGTACCAGACGGGCGCAGAACCGCTGAAGTCGACTCGGGCCACGACTCCTATGTCATGTGCGAACCCGAGGGGCCGAGACGATATTGTAATCGTCGTCCTTCCCTGCAAACAGTTTTATATTTAATGTACCCTTCCTTAGGGTTTAAAAAAAATAAAATAATTGTCCAAGTCCAAAGTCCAAATAAATTGCAAAAGAAAAGAAATAAAAAAAAAATAATAATTACAAAAAATGGAAGGTCTCTAAAAAAAATAAAAAAAATAAATTCTCTCTTTTTTTTTTAATTTTTTTTTTCGCTTTTTTTTTTTTGCTTTGTCTTTTTTTCTCTTTTAGCTTTAAGCTTTGATTCCAAGTCTTTAGTATCCAACTTCAAACCTGTAATACAAAGACACACCCAAAGAAACGTAAAAAGAACAAATGAAATAAAAAAAAAAAAACCTAAAAATTCCACCTAAGCACAAATCCGCGTCGGCGGCGCCAAAATGATTAAGATTTTTGATTGTGATTGTAGTAAATAGGATTCGTTTCAGACTTGTGAAGGAAATGGAATTTTTAGATCTAATAAAAATATATATACAAAAATATTAACAATGGGTGAGAGGTACTGGGACTAAGGATTTGGCTGAATTCACTACACAAGGTTCATTCATATATTCTTTGACAATTAAAACTCAATAAAATTAACATAGACTCTGATTTTGCCAAGATAGATTCTTAAAACATTGATTGTAAGTCCTAAGCATGATGTATCAAAACAATTAAGCTAAGCATACATCATCAAATTAAATAACAACCAATTAATTCAAATCATATTTCAATTTTAGATTAATGTAAAAGTCATAAAAAAGAATAAAATAAATTACCCCAAGGATGAAATTCAGCCTCCTCCGTCGTCCCAGTGTTGGGTTTTAGCTCCTCATGATGAAAACACGCTCAAAATATATTTTTATAGCTCAAATGGTGTTTACAATGGAGAGAAAAGGAGAAAATGGTGTAAAACTGTAATCTGCGACGCACAAAAAGCGTCACAGAATGAACGATAAAACACAAGTGTTGCTGCTGTTTAGACTGCACTGCGACCCACGGCTGTACGTCTTAGACACTGTTGATAAACGACTGTCCTTGCGAGTCTGTTCTTCGTGTTCTTGGTGTTCTTCATCATCAGCAGCAGCAGAAACAGAGTTTCATCAACTCTTGATTTCTGCTTCTATGGACCTCCTCTCGACCCCAAACTCTCGACACCCTTCTAGGACACCCAGGGAACCTATTTATACCCAACAGAGACAAGAAATCATGCTCATTAACTCTCCATGATCCTCCATTACTCGGTGTTAAAATAAAATATTTTCCGAATATTTTCTTCCCTGAAATGATTCTCCACGCGTAAACAGCTTCTGATACTCCCTTATTTAGCTTCTACACGCATCTTCAATGACTAAGTGTCATCCAAACACGAGCAGCACACATCAAACTTGCTAAAAATCCGTGAATATCATTTTCAAACCCGTGTTGCCCTGATTTCTTCCACGTGATTATCCAGCCAAATTCGGTCGAAACAATCACCCATACCAGCTCTGTTATGATATATTACATGTTTCCACAAAGTTTCAGCGATTGAATCGCACAAAATCACGTCCAAATGCAATCGAGAAAATCTGCCAGTGAAGAGAAAATATTTTCCCGCCAAAATATTTTTTTGAATTTGTGAAGAAGGTCACTCCTTATCCAGTGATCGCCCCCTTATCCGTTGCTGGAGTCCGAATAACACATGTCCCTTGGGGTGCCTTTAGTAATTTTTCTGGGTTCCTCCGGTGCATTTCTGGGGTGTCTTTAGTACTCTATCCTAGGGTGTAAAACACCACTTTTCGAGCCAATTTCGCCGCAAGAGCTTATTTTTCCAAAAACATCTACAAAAACATAAAATAACATAATAAGTATTTAATCGAGTCTAACAATACAGAACATTGAGAACAAAATAGACACATAAATGCGTCTATCAAGAGTTCTTTTGAACTTGCGCTTAATTTCCATATCTTTGTGGGGAGTGCGGCTGTGGAATTATTTAGGGGTTATCTTGTATCTTTATAAACTCCTTGATGAATGCATTTAGCTTCAGCTTTATGATTGCATCTAAATAAGTTGATAAGTACTTTTCTTTGGTCTTGAAGCGTCTTCGTGGAAATTTCATTAGGATCCCGTTCCCGTACCTTTGCCAATTTTATTGAAAAAAAGGGGGATAATTAATATGTAGTTCACACTACAAATACATATCATTTACGTGTTTTACGGGTCATTATGTAAGGGGGAGTGGTTTTCATGTTGAGACGAAAGTATTGACTAAGGGGGAGTGATACATATCACCATAGTATTGTTGTCGAAGTTGTGATATAAGAACTTCAATGTTGTGTAATAATACTATAACAATGTATAAAAATGATCGAGAGTTTTTGTTTTCTCATTGTTATAGCTACGGAACTTAAACAACTATGATGCTGAATTGAACATCTATGGAATCATGGGAGTACTTGGAAAAGACGAAGTTTTCGAGTAATGTTGAAGCACCAAGGAGATCAAGCATGTGGACGAGAAGCTACAAAGTTTTTATCTATTTTGTAATCTATATGTATTGATAGTTTTGTCACTAAAATTGACAAAGAGGGAGATTGTTAGAGCATTGCTCGGTCGAACTCGCATGCGTTGCTATGTCAAGCATGTTTGTCAATGTTAGTGATCAAACTATATGTCTTGATTTCTAGTATACTTATGACTAAGTCTCGGTCTAGGATAGTTAGGAATAGTTGAGCTCCAGACTCCATGGCGATTATCTTACAAAGACGAAGAACTACTCAAGGAACTAGTGGAACTTCATCCGACTAAAAGGTATGTGGAGACTTGAACTCATCTGTCACTCAAAAGTCTATCTACTCTATCTCCTACTCTTGAGACAAAAGTCGCTTAAGTATGATAGTTTTTATACATACATATTTGCTATTTCGAGCCGAGTTTACTCGCCTATCTTTTTCTCGAAATAAGTGTTGGTAAGCTTTTGCTTTAGCCATTTTCATCTTTACCCGTGATGAAAGTCATGATGACGTTTCAATCTTGAAAATAGCTTTGATGACGATAGTCGATTCTTTATGTCTAACGACTATTATAACATTATAGAAGAATGTTTCAATGATTGAAATGTAGAGTTGAGATTATGTAACCAACTATGGATATAAGCATATATGTTGTGTTCGCACATTAGTGTATAAATCCATGTATCGGAAACCAAGTGTGTGCATATGTATGCATACAATATTGGTGAAGGAGACGGGTTAGGTACGCGTACTCGCGGAACTTTTCCTCCCAGAAAATTATGCTGAGTTTGGAAACAAAAACCCAACTCAAATCCGGTATCTAAGGTACGCATACCCGTACGCGTACCCAAGCTGGTTATATTTCTCAAATCGGTAGTTTCATGAACTTAAACAATAAATCAATAAGGAATGCAATCTTTGCAAACCATGGGTATATTGTTCACGAATTGATTCAAATGAATCAAACCGATTTTGTTTCAATTGTGTCTATGTATAAAGATCTAAGCAATTGAAAAACTCTTGAACTAGTTCTTATGAGTCATTTGAACTAGTTATGAGAAAGATGAATACGGTTAATATGAAAGTGCTCATATGGCTAACCATTGGTTAACTATTTGTGAACCAACTAAGTGTACACGTTTAGGTACGGTCACTCAAACCTAAATGAATACATTTCATTTGTGTGTGACAAGCTAAGTTTCGATCTAAAGGTTGAAAGATATTAGCTTGGATAAATCAGGTTTTTCATATAACGGTGAATATTGAATGCTTTGTTACCAAGGTAACTTGGATTGCAAACCCTGATTTGAAAACTATATAAAGGAGACATCTAGCAATTGGAAAAACTAATCCCCACACAAACTGTGTGATACTAGTTGGTTTGCTAGAGTTTATTCTTCTTTAACCGTAGGTTTCTTCTCGAGACCCTGTCGGTTAACGACTTGAATACTTCATTGGGATTGTGAAGCCAGACGAAACTACTTCTCTTGTAGTTGAGTGATCTGATATTGCCATTTTCTATTGTACGAGTTCAATTATAAGATTGGCTTGAGATTATATCTCCGATAGGGCAAGATAAAAAGAAATCACAAACATCTTCGTCTCGTCGTTTGTGATTCCGCAATATTTAGTTTCGCTACCATACGATTTAGATTATTGTGAGGTGATTGATAATTCTAGGCTGTTCTTCGGGAATATAAGTCCGGGTTATTGATTGGTTCTTGTTCACCTTGATTTTATCAAAAGACAGAACAAAAATTTTAGGTTTATCTGTGGGAGACAGATTTATCTATCATCGTAGACTTTTCTGTGTGATACAGATTTGTCTATTAAAGTCTTAGACTTTGGGTCGTAGCAACTCTTGGTTGTGGGTGAGATCAGCTAAGGTAATCAAGTGTGTAGTATCCTGCTGGGATTAGAGACGTAAGGAGTTCAATTGTACCTTGAATCAGTGTGATATTGATTAGGGTTCAACTACAGTCCATACCGAAGTTAGTTTGTAGTAGGCTAATGTCTATAGCGGCTTAGTACAGTGTGGTGTTCAATCTGGACTAGGTCCCGGGGTTTTTCTGCATTTGCGGTTTCCTTGTTAACAAAATTTCCGGTGTCTGTGTTATTTCTATTCCGCATTATATTTTGTTATATAATTGAAATATCACAGGTTGTGCGTTTGTATCGATCAATTATGAAATCCAACCTTTGGTTGTTGATTGGAAATTGATTGATCCTTAGATCTTGGTCTTTGGTACCATCCAAGTCTATTATCCTTGTTGAAAAAGCGGGGGTCTAACAATACCATCCAATATTTCGCTTAGCAATCTGTATGAACAAACTCGAATATACTTTTAAGAGAATCAACAAGACTCAATCAATTAAAAGTATATCAACAAGTTTATATCTGTCTCTTGATTTGATTTCCTCAAACAGAAACTATGAGTACTAATCAAATACAAGGAATAACTTGGATAGTACCAAAGACCAACATCCAAGTGTCAATCAATATCAATCAACAACCGTTTGGTCGGATTCTCCAATTGATTGATCTAATGCACAACCTATATTATTTCAATTATAAAGATAAAACAATATAATGCGGAAATTGAAATAACACAGACACCAGAAATTTTGTTAACGAGGGAACCGCGAATGCAGAAAAACCCTGGGACCTAGTCCATATTGAACACACACTGTATTAAGCCGCTACAAACACTAGCCTACTCCAAGCTAACTTTGGACTGGACTGTAGTTGAACCCCAATCAGTCTCCCACTGATCCAAGGTACAGTTGTACTCCCTACGCCACTGATCCCAGCAGGATACTGCGCACTTGATTCCCTTAGATGATCTCACCCACAACTAAGAGTTGCTACGACCCAAAATCGCAGGCTTTGACAATAAAAAAATCTGTCTCCTACAAAAAATCCTAAAGTTTTTGTTCCGTGTTTTGATAATAATCAAGGTGAACAGGAACCAATTGATAATCCGGTCTTATATTCCCGAAGAAAAACCTAGATTAATTAATCACCTCACAACAATCTTAATCGTATGGTAGCGAAACAAGATGTTGTGGAATCACAAACAATGAGACGAAGATGTTTGTGATTACTTTTTATATCTTTCCTATCGGAGATATCAAATCTCAAGCCAATCAATCTAATTGTAATCGTACCATAGAAGATGCAAGATCAGATCACACAACTACGATAAAAGTAGTATCGGCCTGGCTTCACAATCCCAATGAAGTCTTTAAGTCGTTAACCTGGTTTTAGAAGAAGAAAACCAAAGGTTAAAGGAGAACCGACTCTAGTACGCAAACTAGTATCACACATAAGGTGTGGGGATTAGTTTTGCACAATACTAGAAGTCTCCTTTATATAGTCTTTCAAATCAGGGTTTTGCCTTGGTAACAAAGCAATCAATATTCACCGTTAGATGAAAAACTGCTTTAGATTCAAGCTAATATTTCTCAACCTTTAGATCGAAAACTTAGCTTGTTATACACAAATGAACTGCACGCTTCTAGGTTTGTTAACCGTACCCAAACGTGTACATTTTTGGTTCAACAATAGTTAACCAAAAGGTTATCCATATGAGCATTTCATATCAACCATGTTCTTCTTCACCATAACTAGTTCAAATAACTCAAATGAACTAGTTAGAGAGTTGTTCATTTGCAAGGAAATCTTATGTAACTACACACGACACAATTGAAGCAAAGATGATTTGATTCACTTGAATCGGTTCATGAACTTTTATAGCCACGGTTTGCAAACTGCATTCCTTAGTCTTTTTAAAGTTTAAGTTCGAGAATCATCTTCAGATATATAACCTTCTCAAGTTCGCAGACTAGGTTCGCGGACTTAAGACAATGGACAAAGTTTACAAACTCCAGCAGAAATTCTCGGGATGAGAACTTCGCCGGTTCGCGGACTGGGTTCGCGGACTTAGCTCACACAAGTAGTTTGTCAACTCCAACAGAAATTCTTGGGTTTGAGAACTTCGGAAGTTCGCGGACTTGGCACTTGCCATTCTTCCGGTTCTTTTGATCAACAAAGTTCGAAAACTTTGGTTCAAGGAATAAGACTTACACATAAATGTGTTTCCACAACAATGCTTATGTCCATCATTGGTTATGTAATCTAAACTCTCATTCCAATCATTGAAACATTCTTAGAGGACGTTATATAGTTGTTACACCATTTCTCGTCAAGGCAATTTTCAAAGTGATTGAAACATATCATGACTTTCGTCACTAGGTAAAGATAAACTTGGTCGAAGCGAAAAGCTTACCATCACATATTTCGAGATATAGATAGGCGAGGTATACTCGGCTCGAAATACCAAATGTGTATAATCTAAGTCTATATATAGCATACGACTTTTTGTCTCAAGAAGTAGGAGATAGAGTAGATAGACTTTTGAATGACAGATAAGTTCAAGTCTTCACATACCTTTTTGTCGAGAAGTTCCACCGGTTCCTTGAGTAGTTCTTCTACTTGTATGATGAATCGCCATGAAGTCCTTGAGCTCAACTACACTTTCTATCCTAGTCCGAGACTTAGCTATAGGAGACTAGAAATCAAGACTTATAGTTTTGATCACTAACATTGAAAAACATGCTTGAGATAGCAACGCATGCGAGTTCGACCGAGCAATGCTCTAACACTTGTATTTGATAAAGACTCGCAGATTTCTATTTGCTTGAGTAAAATCAAATCAACAGAGAGATATTAACTCCTCAATATGCTTTTCTCTATTTGACTGTCTAGTTGATTCTCTAGAAAGTATATTGGAGTTAGTCCATACAGATTGCTAATCGAAATATTAGGTGTGGTTGTTAGACCCCCGCTTTTTCAACGTAAAAGAACAAGAGTTTAAACAATTTTGTGCGCGTGTAAAATGCCGAAAGAGATTGAAGGAAATCAGAGCCAAGTATTAGATGACCATGCCTAGATGTGGATATCTCCAGAGAACGTTTTATATTATGTGGTTCATTTTTTTTGTCCTCCTAAGTATGAGTCGGTCAAACATAAAAGTATCGTCATGGCATTTTTAAATGACATGCATTTTATCGGTTTAAGGTTAAAGAAAGATTGTCCGTTACCTCCGTTGAGTAAGTGTCGGATTACCTCCCAGCGAATCATTATAAGGATTGGGTGAAACCATATGACTCCAACATGCAGCATTGGGATCACATCATGAACAACTTTCCCAATGGCACAATCGAATTGCTCGAAGATGATGATGAGGAGGATTAGTTTGATCATTATATTTTGAAGATGTATTTTGAACCACCCTTTTGGTACATATATTTTAAACATTGTAAAACCACGTGACTGTCCCAATATTAATGCAATGTTTTGGTGTTATCGTCAATGTATTATATATCCACATTGTGTAGTGTTGAAGAAACTTTGAATATTAAACGACACAATCTGTAGATATGTATATGACATGTCTACCGATTTAAGATTTTTTGTGGCACAGTAAAATATTAAAAAAACCCAGAATCGTTAGATAATACACAGTACTTGCGTCCGATTGTAACACAAAATTCTGACAAGTTAAATTTTGAAAATTTTCCCACAATCGGTTGATACAGTTGATAATAATAAACATAGACTTCCGATTGTAACCAAATTCTGACAATATAATTTGAAATTTTTTCCAGAATCGATAGATAACAAACAAACTTAACTTCTGATTACAACAACGGACTTCTGGAACTCATAGCTTTCATCAAATATGAATTCTTCTCCTTTTCCCTCCAAGTAGTGCCTTTTTCGAGTCTCTCCTACACAAACAACCAAATAGAAAAGAATGTTTAGTTTGTATAGTTTAGTTGGAAGATCAAATATAATTCAACTTATGTAAAAGAAGTATACAAATACTTATAAATTGTTGGACCGACAAGCTTAAGTGGCTAGCGTTAAAGATCCAATTTTGTATGATTATGTAATCATTTACTCCTTTTCGGATAAGTTCGCGCCGATTTTGAACTTGTTGGAGTGATCTTTGCTTTGGATTTCCATACTGTCGCACAAATTGGCTATATACCCTCCCCAAAAGGTTTTGGGTACGATCCTTCCTGCTATGACATCTTGACATCGCGTTTTGTTATACCATGTTTTGGCAATGGCCAAATCTACGTCTGAGTCAAATGTTGCCATGCATATATGAATTGAATCTTGATAGAGTGGATGGTGAAATTTTTTCTTGGAGAGTAAACGAGACTAGATGTATGTAGTTTGGTGGAATTTCTTTGATATTGAAGGTGCATAAACGAGAAGAGAGGCCCTCCTTATATAATTAGAGTCCCAACCACTCTAATTTTTGAAAAAATAGCCGTTGAGACATCGTGTAACATGAGGGCACGAAACTTTTTAATGCAACGACTCAAAATTTTGCTTTTAATCGGAGGATAAGGGTGAAACCTTAGCTTCCGATTACATAATCGGATGGAAAATTTTGTCCCAGTAATCCGATTATTAATAAAAATGGCATCAGTTAATGTTCGAAGTTTTCAAAAACCATAATCGGTAGTAAGATGTAAATCATTACTACTGATTGTGAAGTCGCCCTAGAAACCAAATTCGCCAAACGTACAATTTTTTTTATTTTTTCAAAAACCATAATCGGTAGTCAAATGTAAACCATAAGACCACCAATTATTTCGTCGCCCCAGAAACTAAATATCTTACAATTTTTTTTGGATTTTTTTTGAAAAACACATATGCTACCAAAGTTTTCAAGGACGTTACTGACCTTCGTTAAGATGTGCCACTATAAAAATGCGCAACTTCCCAAAATCAGGGCGGAAAGCATTTTCTTGTGAGCGGCTGCGTGTTTGAAGTTTTTTAAATCTACCAATAATAGAACCTGTACATATCGCATACCACCCTATACAGTATACAGCCTCAAAACCTACTTCAGTTTTCACCTAAAAAAGGTAGTTGTGTATCCCCCAAGTTATCTATCTAGATGAAATAACACAAATAACTAGCCTGGTTGATTCTTCAACAGAATTTCTCTATCAAAGATCTTTAACTTCCCTACAAGAGAGCTTCGGGAAAGTATAGAAAGATCATTTCCTTCTATTATGGCATGTTTCTTAGACTCATATCTGGATGATAACGATCTGAGAATTCTGCATATTATTTCCTTTTCAGGTATGGTCTTTCTAAGGAAGAAAGATGCATTAACAATCTCAGAAAGTTTAGAGTTAAGCTCCTCGAAAGTATCGTTATCAATCATTTTGAGGTGTTCCCATTCAGATGAAAGGGAAAGAAGTCTAGCTTCTTTTTCAGATTCATCTCCCTCGAATACAGTCTCAAGAATATCCCATGCTTCTTTAGAAGTTCCACAAGTCAGCACACGATGTAGAAGGTCATGGCTAACTGCGTGTATAATGGCATTCAAGCCATCAGAATTCTGTTTTGCAAGAATCCTTTCTTCATGTGTATAAAACGCTAAACGTTTGAACTTTGTTTCTGAATAATCCATCGGTTGTTGATATCCGTCTTCGATTAATAGCCAAGTATTAAAATCTCGGGATTGAAGAAAAGCTTTCATAACAGACTTCCATAATGGGTAGTTTGTCCCATTAAATCTTGGCGGTACGTTAATTGAACTCGATTCATGAGAACTCGAGTTTATTCTTATAGGTTGGATCGCACCAAACACAGATTGTTAGATCTTTTTGTGTTTTCCTGCTCTGATACCAATTGAAAAGACGAGGGTACCCAAATATACCTCAATCTAAAACTTTTCCACCTATAAGTCCTTTCTTCGAAAGTGATTGTCTATGGACTGAGTCGAGACAATACAACTAATCGGTTCACACTTCGTGTGATCGTCTATGGATACGAGATCGATACAATACAACACCGAAGTATGTTTACTTGATAAGAGGTTCGGACTTAAACAAACACAATAGGATTACTATCAAGTAAATAGGAATTAACGTTTGTGTATTTTACTTCTAATTATAATAAAAACAATTATAATTGCGAAAATAGAAAAGTAAAAGACACGGAAAGATTTTGTTAACGAGGAAACCGCAAATGAAGAAAAACCCCGGGACCTTGTCCAGAATTGAATACTCTCAGGATTAAGCCACTATACAAAATAAAACCAACTTCGTGTAGTTGAGACCAAGCAACTAAACCTATAATTCACCTAGTTTCGTCTGTATTCCCACGCCTCCAACTTGTAATAAGTCGCGTACTTGGAACAATTCCTTTGGTTCGTATTCCAAACAGTAAAGGAACAACAAATCTGTTTGGTATCAACTCTTTTCAACCAAGTGATGTGAGTTCGACAAAAGGCTCTTCTGTTTATCTAAATAAACTCCTTTGTCGGGTCCTTAGATCTATCTACTAACAATTACCGAAGTAATCATCTAGATTTTGCAATCAATACTTTGAATCACAAAGAAACGCATTGATGCTGATATACTCAACTAATCAATCCAATCTACCACAAGGATAAACTGATTATAGTTGGATCCTCTTTAACCGAAACAAGTATTGTGCACACCAAAGATTATGAACTCAAATCATAAATCTTCAAAGTCTTCTTTGTATTCAAATCTTCTTAGATCTTCAATAAACACCTGCACACAATCAATTTGAATCTCTTGTGTGATCAATCACGCACAGAACGAAGTCTGTTAACAATGGATTATCACAAGACGTCTTTCGAACTACAAACAGTCTAAAGATCCCCGTCGAAACTTCGATATAGTTTGAGTTAATCTTATATCAGAAGAGAAGATTCTCAAGCATAAACAAACTAGGTGTAATCAAAGTTCAACAACCATTAGTTAATCAAATCAATCGAAAACTAATAATAAACCGAAATTATCTAGTTTCCCACCAATGGTATTAATAGATCTTCTCAATCCCAAAGAAGTCTTTAAACTGAGCGGTCGTAAGAGATTTCGCCTAATTAGGTTACTTTCCTCTCCGAATAGGCGGCTCCACCAGTAACAACACAACTAGGTAGTTTTGCTGGCTCTGAGGATTAGTTTGCTAGAAATGCAAACTTTGATATTTAAAGACCAAGGAAGTTTGGACACCAAGGAATTTCCAAAACCGAAAATATTCTCAAGATATGCAATATATTCCAGATTCAGTTTCCATAATTCCTGGAAATTCTTTGTCCAAACATTGACCGAAAATCTCTTAGAAAATCTCCAATCAGTAAATGCACATTACCAATTTTCATTTTCCAAAAATAAAATTAAAAACCTTAATTAAAAGATTCTCAACTTATTTTTCGATCCGGGATTTTCCTTTAGCCATTAAGGAATATCTTTGAACAATAAAAGATAAGCGTTACTGTACATGTTCAAAGTATGTCGACATCTTTACTTTGTAAGTCCTCTTTCATACTTACAATCTTGAAACCGATTTGCCACACTTCCAAACGAGTTTAGAATTGGTTCATCTGACTTTCAAAAACTATGTGATTGATTAAGAACACTCAATCACAAATCATGGGTTTCACGGTTCTACCAAAACAAGTTTCGGTTCTACCTCCATGTGAGTATTGTGCATAGTCACACTAGCTTTCCAAAAATTCGGTTGACTAGGTACTAGGATCGGTTCCCCACATACTTATGGTAACTACTTGTATTTGCTGCACATGACCATAGGATCGGTTCCCCTTTAACTAAAAACTTGTTGCACATGTTCATAGGATCGGTTCCCCCATCTACTAAAAACGTGTTTCACCTCTTACAAGGATCGATTCCCCTTTTGTGATCGGTTGCACCTCTTCATAGGATCGGTTCCCCTTTGCCTAGAGTTGGTCATACCAATAACACTAAATCGATCATACCATCTCCGGTGATTACTTAAGATCGGTTTCACTAATAAAAGTCTTACCAATACAAAAGTCAGGCCTTGTGAATAGTTTTACCAAGAACATAAACAAGTCATGAGCGGTTATACTAATCACACATATTGGTAGTTCAAAAGATATGCAATGAATAACAATACCAATAAGCCTGGCGATTTCCCTTTCGATTCATGAAACAAGTTCAAGAATTTACTTCCTTTAAACTAATGTAAAAAATTGTTTCCTCGGATGAAATCTTCACCTCATACCCATACATAATCAGAATAGCATTCAAACGATTATGTCAATGTCTTATATACGAAGTTCAAAAGATAAGCATTATACTTCGTATTGTATTCCTTAATACTACGTCTAACTAGAGTGTAATCATTCATGCTTCGCAGTTATGTTTTCAATATGCACGACTTGAAAGATACGTTAGGGAATGAAACAGTTCAAGTCAAATATCACTAACCTCAAGTGGAAGGATGATGTTGTCGTTGTAGCTCCTTACTTCTTCAAGTCTTCACAATAGTTGTAATGTCTCATATCCTAATACTTTCATTCTAACCTATACGAAGTTGACTCTAGTACATAATCAATCGACTCTTTAAATGAGTTTTGGTTCACTAAAATATGACAACCAAACTTGACATACCAACGCTTGGTGGATTCAACCGAGCTATACTCTAACAATCTCCCCCTTTGTCAATTTTAGTGACAAAACTCTTACATCATATGGATAAACAAATTACAAGAATTCATTACACATACGCTTGATTCCCAAATTCAACAATACAATAACTTGTATACATTCAATCCATAAATGCTGATGTTGACATTATAATAACAAAGCTAATACTGCCCCTAAAGGTAAGCTAGGTAGATTTTATCAATCCGCACGTCTTTGTTATTCCTTTGTAGTCCATATAACTACAAGTATCATATGATATGCTACTCCCCCTTAGTCTATGCTTTACTCTTTGGTTAGACAAACGTTTAAGCACAAATGTCCTTTCCCTTAGTGATACCAATCAATATAAATCAATACTAGTATCACTTGTTTACTCCATATATTTCTCCCCCTTTTTGTCACAAAATGACAAAGGTACGAGCAAATAAAAGACAAACCGAAAGGATCTTACAAATCTCAAAATAGACTTTCAAACCTATAAGAGTTAAGCACGAGGGTTCCACACACCATTTTTGATAACCAATATCAAAACCGAAACTACAAAGTAATTTTTTTTTGATATGCTACCAAGGAAACGATTGCCCGAAGCAATTTTCTCTAATAGTTTAGCAAATCAAAAATCGACTAATCACCTTAGTTCCTTTGCTAAACCGATTGTACAAATACATTCGCTTGTTCGATAAGACCAAAATAAAGATAACTATATTTTTCTCATCAGGTTCTAATTATCCATATAACTTAGACCTTTAACTTTTAAACAAGACAAGTACTAGGTTAGTTAACTAGCATTCCTTGTTAAGGCATTCGATTAGACTTGAATAATCGAAACCTCCACTTTGATAAGTCTAACTAAGATCAGAATTAACTTAGTTTCTCTTATCCGGAATTAAATTGGACTAAACAATTCATCCCGTAAACCTTTTCTTTCGTTAAGCCATAAACAATTCATACAAACCAAATAAATCAACTTGCATAATTATTCACCTCAACCGGAAGCAATTGAAACAACATAGACATTAAAGCACCACAATTGCACCGAAATTTTGTAAGCCTAAACGATTGATACCAAACAATAAATCAAGATAACAATAGTTTTTCTTAACTGGAAACAACACACATATCCATACACAAATAATGGAATAAAAAATCAATTGTACCGAAATTTTGTTAAGTAAAAGCAATAAATATACGCAATAAACTCATGCTTTTCTTAAACAGGAAAACGATTAACTAACAAAGTCGTTACCTCAAATTTCGCATCTTCTTCTCCAATATGTCTGCATCTTCTTCCAAGGAGAATTGATATCGAAATATCATTATGTTGTCATCCTTATGCAAAACAAAAGAATAACAACAACCAACCTTTACCAGAGAAAGATTGAAAACCGGTTTTAACTATTGCAAGCAAAAGTTGAAACCATGAAACACATATGCTTTTATGCTAAACCAAACGATTCAACATATTGTGACTTTTTCACATATTGTTTCAATCAGAACCCCTCATGATCCTTTGATAAAGCATACCAACATGGGATAGAACTTAATCCTGCTAAACCAAAAAGTCACCCAAACCATAAGGGTTCACAACATATGAGATCAAATATCAAGGTTAGAAAACCGAAATCAAATCATCCCATACACATACATAGCAATAAGATAAAGCATTCAAGCACAGGCTATGTAAACATCAACGATCACAAGAAAAATTATAAACCAAATAATTTTATTCATAATAAGATATTTTTATTCATAAATAGACCTATTACAATTTTCCCTGGGAAGATGCAAACATTAATGGAGAAGAGGATGCGGAATTTGAGGTAACGAATTCGTTAGTTAATCGTTTTCCTGTTTAAGAAAAGCCTGATTTTGTTGCATATATTTATTGCTTTTGCTTAACAAAATTTCGGTGCAATTGATGTTTTATTCCATTATTTGTGTATGGATGTGTGTGTGATTCAATTGTTTCCGGTTAAGAAAAACTATTGTTATCTTCCTTTATTGTTTGGTATCAATTGTTTAGGCTTACAAAATTTCGGTGCAATTGTGGTACTTTAATGTCTATGTAGTTTCAATTGCTTCCTGTTGAGGTAAATAATTATGCAAGTTGATTTACTTGGTTTGTATGAATTGTTTATGGCTTAACAAAAGAGTTTTCGGGATGAGTTGTTTAGTCCAATTCAATTCCGGATAAGAGAAACTAATGTAGAATTTTAAAGATGGGATTTATGGGTCCAGGGGATTTGGTGGAATTACGTTTCCCTCGCTACATTTGGTTTCCCAAATTCCTGGAATTACGTTTCCGACGGGATTCACTTTTCCAGCAAATCCTCCATAGTCCGACCCCCCCCCCCTAAGATTTTCTGGGAAACTTATGAGGGGATTTATGGACCCACTATTTTTTACTCCAAATCCCATATATATACAATTTTAAGATTCTTAGGGCAATGCCAAACAATACATGGACCTTAACACAAGAAAATTTTATGAATCATAGGAATCTCAACTGAGTTACCAAACATACGAGGGATTTACATGATTCCCAGAATTTGTAATCTTGAGAATTCCGCAACCAAACCCACCATAAGTTAATCATGATCTTAGTTAGACTTATCAAAGTGGAGGTTTCGGTTATTCAAGTCTAATCGAATGCCTTAACAAGAAATGCTAGTTAACTAACCTAGTACTTGTCTTGTTTAAAATTGAAAGATCTATGTTATTGATGAGAATAACTAGAGCCTGATGAGAAAAATAGAGTTAATTCTGATCTTTATTTTGGTCTTATCGAACAAGCGGTTGTATTTCTACAATCGGTTTAGCAAAGGAACTAAGGTGCTTAGTCGATTTTTGGTTTGCTAAACTATTAGGGAAAATTGCTTCAGGCAATTGTTTCTTTAGTAACATATCAAAACAAAATTACTTTTTAGTTTCGGTTTTGATATTGGTTATCAAAAATGGTGTGTGGAACCCTCGTGCTTAACTATTATAGGTTTTGCAAATCTTGTGAGATTTGTAAGATCCTTTCGGTTTGCTTTTTATTTGCTCGTACCTTTGTCATTTTTATGACAAAAAGGGGGAGAAATATATGGAGTAAACAACTGATACTTACATTGATTTGTATTGATTTGGTATCACTAAGGGAAAGGACAATGGTGCTTAAACGTTATATCTAACGGAAGAATAAAGCATAGACTAAGGGGGACTAACATATCATATGATGAGAATAACAAAGACGTGCGGATTGAAAACCTACCTATCTTACCTTTAGGTGGGGTATTAGCTTTGTTATTATAATGCCAACATCAGCATTTATGGATTGAATGTATACAGGTTATTGTGTTGTTGAATTTGGGAATCAAGCGTATGTGTAATGAATTCTTGTAATTTGTTTATCCATATGATGTAAGAGTTTTGTCACCAAAATTGACAAAGGAAGAGATTGTTAGAGCATAGCTCGATTAAACCCACCAAGCGTTGGTATGTCAAGTTTGGTTGTCATATTTTAGTGAATCAAAACTCATTTAAAGAGTCTCTTGATTATTTACTAGAGTCAACTTTGTATAGGTTAACTTGAAAGTATTAGGATATGAGACATTAAAAGTATTACGTGAAGACTTGAAGTATGTGAAGAAGTAAGGAGCTACAACGACGACAACATCCTTCCACTTGAGATTAGTAATATTTGACTTGAACTGTTTCATTCCCTAACGTATCTTTCAAGTCGTGCATATTGAAAACATAACTGCGAAGCTATGAATGATTATACTCTGGTTAGACATAGTATTAAGGAATACAATACGAAGTATAACGCTTATCTTTTGAACTTCGTATATAAGACATCGACATAATCGTATGAATGCTATTGTGATTATGTGTGGGTATGGGTGAAGATTTCTTCCTAGGAAACAATGTGTTTACATTCGTTTAAAGGAATTACAATTCATAAACTTGTGTTATGAATCGAAAGGGAAATCGCTAGGCTTATTGGTATTGTTATTCATTGCAAATCTTTTGAATTACCAATATGTGTGTTTAGTATAACCGCTCATGACTTGCTTATGTTCTTGGTAAAACTATTCACAAGGCCTGACTTTTGTATTGGTATGACTTTTATTAGTGAAACCGATCTTAAGTAATCACCTGAGATCGTATGATCGATTTGTTGTAATTGGTATGACCAACTCTAGGCAAAGGGAAATCGATCCTAGTAAGAGGTGTAACTGATCACAAAAGGGGAATCGATCCTTGTAAGAGGTGCAACAAGTTTCTAGTTATTGGGAACCGATCCTATGAACATGTGCAACATGTTTTTAGACATTGGGAACCGATCCTATGGACATGTGCACCAAATACAAGTTAGATACCATATATATGTGGGAACCGATCCTACTACCGAGTCAACCAAGTTTTGGTAACTAGCGTTACTAATTCTAGTACTCACATGGAGGTGGAACCAAAACTTGTTTTGGTAGAAACGTGAAACCCATGTTTGGTGATTTGATAGGATAATCAATCACATAGTTCTTGGAAGTCAGATGAACCAATTCTAAACTTGTTTGGAAGTGTGGAAAATCGGTTCCAAGATTGTAAGTATGAAAAAGGACTTACAAAGTAAAGATGTCAACATACTTTGAACATGTGCAGTAACGCTTATCTTTTATTGTTCAAAGATATTCCTTAATAGCTAAAGGAGAATCCCGGATCAAAACTAAATTGAGAGTCTTTTAATTAAGGTTTTTAATTTTATATTTGGAAAATAAAAATTAGTAATGTGCATTTACTAGTTGGAGATTTTCTAAGAGATTTCGGTCAATATTTGGACAGTGCATTTCCAGGAATTATGGAAACCGAATTTGGTAGTATATTGCATATCTTGAGAATATTTTCGGTTTTGGAAATTCCTTTGTGTCCAATCTTCCTTGGTCAATAAATATTGAAGTTTTAATTTCGAGCAAACTAATCCTCAGAGCCAACAAAACTATCTAGTTGTGTTGTTATCTAGTTGTCCAATCTCTTACGGCCGCTCGGTTTAAAGAATTTTTTGGGATTGAGAAGCTCTATTAGTATTGTTGGTGGGAAACTAGATAATTGTCGTTTATTATTAGTTTTCAATTGATTTGATTGACTAAAGGTTGTTGAACTTTGATTTCACCTAGTTTGTTTATGCTTGAGAATCTTCTCTTATGATATAAGATTCACTCAAACTAGATCGAAGTTTCGACGGGGATTTTTAGACTGTTTGTAGATCTAGAGACGTCTTGTGATAATCAATTGTTGACAGACTCCAATCTGTGTGTGATTGATCACAAGAGATTCAAGTTGATTGTGTGCATGTGTTTATTGAAGATCTAAGAAGATTTGAAGACGTAGAAGATTTCTGATTTGGGTTCATAATCTTTGGTGTGTAAAATACTTGTTTCGGGTAAAGAGGATCCAACTATAATCGGTTTATCTTTGTGATAGATTGGATTGATTAGTTGAGTAGATCGGCATCAATACAATTCTTTGTGATTAAAAGTATTGATTGCAAAATCTTGACAATTACTTTGGTAGTTGTTATTGGATAGATCTAAGGACTTGAAAAGGGAGTTTATTGGGATAAACGGAAGAGCCTTTTGTCGAACTCATATCACGATGTTGAAAGGAGTTGTTACCGAACAAATTTGTTGCTCCTTTACTGTTTGGAATACGAACCAAAGGAATTGTTCCAAGTGCGTGACTTATTGCAAGTTGGAGGCGCAGGGATACAGACGGAACTAGGTGAACTATAGGTTTAGTTGCTTGGTCTCAACTATACGAAGTTGGTTTGATTTTGTATAGAGGATTAATCCTGAGAGTATTCAATTCTGGACAAGGTCCTGGGGTTTTTCTGCATTTGCGGTTTCCTCGTTAACAAAATCTTGCTGTGTCATTTACTTTTATTTTCCGTAATTATAATTGTTGTTATTATAATTTAAAGTAAATTACACGAACGTTAATTCATTTTTACTTGATAGCAATCCTATTGTGTTTGGTTAAGTCCGAACCTTTTATCAACCAAAAATACTTCGTTGTTGTATTGTCTCGATCTCGTATCCATAGACGATCATACGAAGTGTGAACCGATTAGTTGTATTGTCTCGACTCGGTCCATAAACAATCACTTTCGGAGAAAGGACTTATAGGTGGAAAAGTTTAGATTGAGGTATATTTGGATATCCTCATCTTTTCAATTAGTATCGGAGCAGGAAAACACGAAAAAATCTAACAATTTGTGTTTGGTGCGATCCAACCTATAAGAAATTGAATCTATGTCTGATTCAGTTAACGTTATGCAAGAGTATGAATACTCGAAAGTTGAAGATGTTACTAATTCGTTGACCCATGATCCTGAAGTTACGAATTTTAAGTGTACATCTAAGTCATTCTCTGATGGAAAAGAAGATGCTGATAAAGAGTTGGTAGAACTCCTAAAGCCTATCAAATCTTTGTCTTCAAAGGTGCTAATATTAAAGACATAGTCAAATCTTCTTAAGAATGAGATCAGAGATAAATACGTTCAACTGAATAGTCTAACCAAAGAGAATATAGATCTTACTGTCAAATTAGAAGCTCTTAAATATCTTACTCAAGATAAATAGACACATCCCATGACTCTGAATAATGATTCTGTTATAATTTCTTCTGATGAGGAAACCAAAGGTCCTTGCTCGACTTTGAGAGATTGTGATAACAAAACTTGTTTGATCACATCTAAAACAGATCATGGTGATGGTAGTTTTATTAACTACATCAAGTCAGAAGAGGATGAGAAATCAGCTTCTACATCTACTGATGATCAGACGAAATCTTGTCCAAAGGAAACTTTGAACCGATTCTGTGAACGCAATCTTAAGGAATACAACTTTCAGTCACTTAACAGGAAACTTATTCTTCTTCAATATACGGTGGTAAAAATATTGAAAGAAGTTTCTTGTCTTAAAAAACAGAAAGACCATTCCTCAGTAGAAAGACAGATTATACTACTACCCGTTAAGATCAACTCAAAAGAATCTGAGGAAAGAGTTGATAATCGCTTCTGGAAAAAGGTTCGTCCTCACTCATATCGAAACCATTCGTGTTTTGATGAAGAACGACTCCAGAAGAAACGGAAAAAGAGAATCTCTGCCAAAGGAAACAATCAGGAATTTCCGATAATTGTTTCAGACAAACTTACTGATGTACATCATAAGGAAATCCTTATAATGAGAAAATCCTATGAAAATCTCATTGATAGAATTAAGAGAGATTTAACTATCCCTGAAAATTCTCAGATCAGTGCATCTTCTCCACATGATCATATCTCGAGAGTTAGAAAAGATCATTATTCTGGGAGAAAATATTTTGGGCAGAAATTCCCAAGGAGAAACATGAACTACGGTTCTGATACTCGCTGTAAGCTAGAAAAATCTTGCTCCGATACAACTTAGTTGTATCGAAATTGTGCACTCTCATCCTCCTCCGTGCTCTTAATTATGGATGAGAAAATCACAATAAAATGAAGAGCACATTTTTATGTGATGGTTTATCAGAAAAACCTGTGACATTTTATGGATGACTGTGAATCCAAGTCTGTCTAAGAAAATTGTTCATGTTTATCATGATCTTCTAAAAATAGGTTTTATTTAGAATTTTCAAATTTTAACAAACCTTCCAGCATGAGAAGTTTGGACAAAGGAAATAGAATATATTCTTGTAGTATTTTCGGAATTTCCTGATATTTTTGGTCCAAAAGTTGTCTCTTCTTAAAGAGAAACTATCACTTGCTTGTATTCTAAAACCCTGATCAATCCCTATTTAAATAACCGAGCATGCGTCCAGTAACTCCAAGTTTCTCAAAAGCTAATAAGGAGGAAGTTCAAAAGGTTAAGGATTGTCAAGGAATCAATACAGAAAGGAAGAAGAAAATCATATCAAAAATCATGTCTGATTATGATTCTGATAGCTCTGTTGGATCAAAAGATAAGTCATGTCTGTTGGCTTACAATTTACAAGATCCAACCAAAACCAAGCGGATTCGTAATGATAGTATGATTAACTATATCCAAGGTTTTGAAGAACTAAGAACCAATCTCGTAATGACGGTTCGAAAACAAGATTGGCTCAAAGATAAAATTGAGGAGACAAAAGCTGATCTTGCTGATATGAATGTTCAGGTCGAAATACTTGAAAAACAGGAAGTGGTTGCAGACAAGTCTCTTGAGACATGCTTTAAAAGTTTGAGCACTGAAGAAACCTCAGTGAACAACAAAAGCACCACTCGAGATTAAGTTATTTGCTGTAATACTTAATCAAAGATAATAGACATCAGTTTTTTGATTTCTTTCAATAATTGTGTAGGTCTATTATGAATAAAACTATCTTATTATGAATAAAATTATTAGTTTATAATTTTTCTTGTGATAGTTTTCGATTACATAGCATGTGCTTGAATGCTTTATATTATTGTTATGTATGTTTATGGGATGTTTTATTTCGGTTTTCATAACTTTGATATTTAATCTCATATTGTGTGAACCCTTATGGTTTGGGTGACTTTTTGATTTAGCAGGATTAAGTTCTAGCCCATGTTGGTAGGCTTTATCAAAGGATCATGAGGGGTTCTGATTGAAACAATATGTGAAAAAGTCACAATATGTTGAATCGTTTGGTTTACTATAAAAGCATATGTGTTTCGGGGTTTCAACTTTTGCTATGCATAAGTTAAAACCGGTTTTCAAACTTTCTCTGGTAAAGGTTGGTTGTTGTAGTTCTTTTGTCTTGCAAGAGGATAACAACATAAAGAATATTTTGGTATCAATTCTACCTGGGAAGATGCAAACATTAATGGAGAAGAGGATGTGTAATTTGAGGTAATGACTTTGTTAGTTAATCGTTTTCCTGTTTAAGAAAAACCTAATTTTATTGCATATATTTATTGCTTTTGCTTAACAAAATTTCGGTGTAATTGATGTTTTATTCCATTATTTGTGTATGGATGTGCGTGTGATTCAATTGTTTCCGGTTAAGAAAAACTATTGTTATCTTGCTTTATTGTTTGGTATCAATTGTTTAGGCTTACAAAATTTCTACGCAATTGCGGTACTTTAATGTCTATGTTGTTTCAATTGCTTCCGGTTGAGGTAAATAATTATGCAAGTTGATTTACTTGGTTTGTATGAATTGTTTATGGCTTAACAAAAGAGTTTTCGGGATGAATTGTTTAGTCCAATTCGATTCCGGATAAGAGAACTAAGTTAATTCTGATCTTAGCTAGACTTATCAAAGTGGAGGTTTCGGTTATTCAAGTCTAATCGAATTCCTTAACAAGAAATGCTAGTTAACTAACCTAGTACTTGTCTGAAAGGTCTATGTTATTGATGAGAATAACTAGAGCCTGATGAGAAAAATAGAGCTAATTCTGATCTTTATTTTGGTCTTATCGAACAAGCAGTTGTAAATGTACAATCGGTGTAGCAAAGGAACTAAGGTGCTTAGTCAATTTTTGGTTTGCTAAAATATTAGGGAAAATTGCTTCGGGCAATTGTTTCCTTGGTAACATATCAAAACAAAATTACTTTGTAGTTTCGGTTTTGATATTGGTTATAAAAAATGGTGTGTGGAACCCTCGTGCTTAACTATTATGGTTTTTGCAAGTCTTGTGAGATTTGTAAGATCCTTTCGGTTTGCTTTTTATTTGCTCGTACCTTTGTCATTTTATGACAAAAAGGGGGAGAAATATATGGAGTAAACAAGTGATACTTACATTGATTTGTATCGATTTGGTATCACTAAGGGAAATGACAATGGTGCTTAAACGTTATTGTTAGAGAAATGCTCGGTTGAACTCGCATGCGTTGCTATCTCAAGCATGTCTGTCAATGTTAGTGATCAGAACTATAAGTCTTGATTTCTAGTCTACTTATAGCTAAGTCTCAGACTAGTATAGAAAGTGTAGTTGAGCTCAAGACTCCATGACGATCATCATACAAAGACGAAGAACTACTCAAGGAACTTGTGGAACTTCATCGACTAAAAGTTATGTGGAGACTTGAACTTATCTATCACTCAAAAGTCTATCTACTTTATCTCCTATCTTGAGACAAAAGTCATATTGCTATATAGACTTTGATTATACACATTTACTATTTCGAGCCGAGTTTATCTCGCGTATCTATTTCTCGAAATATGTGTTGGTAAGCTTTTGCTTTGGCCAAGTTCATATTTACTAATGACGAAAGTCATATTAAGTTTCAATTACTTGAAAATGGCTTTGAAGAAAAATGGTTTGTGAATAACAATCATGTAACGTCCTCTAAGAATGTTTCAATGATTGAAATGAGAGTTTAGAATATATAACCTTGAAGGATATGAACATTGTGTGGTAACGCATATATGTGTAAGTCCTTATTCCTTGAACCAAAGTATGCGTACTTTGATGCTCAGGAAAACTAGAACTAAAGTTTACGTACCAGTACGCGCACCATCGCAAGTTCACGTCCCGTGAAAATATGCTGGAGTTTGTGAACTGAAAACAAACTCATTCCGGGTACTTAAGTCCGCGTACAAGTCTGCGTACTTAGGTTGGTTATTTTCTAAAAACGATTATTCATGAACTTAAACTTATATAAACTAAGGAATGCATAATTGCAAACCATGTCTATAAAGTTCATGAATTGATTCGAGTGAATCAAATCGTTTTTGCTTTGATTGTGTCTTGTATACTTCTATAAGATCTAAGCAATTGAAAAACTCTCTAACTAGTTCATTTGAGTCATTTGAACTAGTTGTGGTAAAGAAGAATATGGTTGATATGAAAGTGATCATATGGCTAACCATTCGGTTAACTACTATTGAACCAACTAAGTGTACATGTTTGGGTACGGTTACACAAACCTAAATAAACGTGCATTTCATTTGTGTGTAACAAGCTAAGTTCGATCTAACAGTTGAAAGATAATAGCTTGAATCTAATCAGGTTTTCATCTAATGGTGAATATTGAATGTTTTGTTACTAAACTAACATTCATTGCAAACCCTGATTTGAAAGTCCATATAAAGGAGAACTCTTACAACTGGGAAAACTAATCCCCATACCTTCTGTGTGATACTAGTTGTATTAGCTAGAGTCGATTCTCCTTTAACCTTAGGTTTCTTCTCGAGACCCTATAGGTTAACGACTTGAAAGACTTCATTGGGATTGTGAAGCCCGACCCACAATTTTCTCTGTAGTTGTGTGATCTGATCTTGTTGTTTCTATCGTATTTGAGTACAATCGTAAGATTGTCTTGAGATTGATTTCTCCGATAGGAAAGATATAAAAGAAGTCACAAACACCTTCGTCTAATCGTTTGTGATTCTGAAATATCTTTTTTCGATAGTCGATTAAGATTATTGTGAGGTGATTGATAATTCTAGGTTGTTCTTCGGGAATATAAGTCCGGGTTATCAATTGGTTCCTGTTCACCTTGATTTATCAAAAAACGGAACAAAAACTCGTAGGTATTTCTGTGGGAGACAGATTTATCTATTACCGTAGACTTTTTTGTGTGATACAGATTTGTTTATTAAAGTCTTCGACTTTGGGTCGTTGCAACTCTTAGTTGTGGGTGAGATCCGCTAAGGGAATCAAGTGCGTAGTATCCCGCTGGGATCAAAGACGTAAGGAGCGCAACTGTACCTTGGATCAGTGTGATATTGATTGGGGTTCAACTACAATCCAGACCGAAGTTAGTTTGTAGTAGGCTAGTGTTTGTAGCGGCTTAATACATTGTGCGTTCAATCTGAACTAGGTCCCGGGTTTTTCTACATTTGCGGTTTCCTCGTTAACAAAACTTTTGGTGTGTGTGTTATTTCTTTTCTGCATTATATTTTGTTATATAATTGAAATATCACATGTTGTGCGCTTGAATCGATCAATTGGGAAATCCAACCTTTGGTTGTTGATTGAAATTGATTGATCCTTGAACATTGGTCTTTGGTACCGTTCAAGTGTTTTCTCTTGTATTCAATTAGACTCGCAGATTTCTATTTGCTTGAGTAAGTATTAAATCGAGAAAGAGAGATATAACTCTTTGATATACCTTTATTAAGATTGAGTCTGACTGTCTAGTTGATTCTCTTCAAAGTATATTGGAGTTAGTCCATACAGATTGCTAAGCGAAATATTGGGTGTGGTTGTTGTACCCCCGCTTTTTCAATTGGTATCAGAGCAGGCAAACACGTTTAAAGATCTTATAAGTCTGTGTTTGTAGCGATCTGACTCTATGGACAGGAATTTTATCTCCATAAACGTACCACCAGTCTTCGATGGCTCAAACTACTTATGGTGGAAAATTGCTATGCGTGGTTTTCTTCAAGCTCGTGATTTTCAAACATGGGTACGTGTTGTTAATGGCTATGATCCTCCGGTTAATACATAAGTCGATGTATCTATACCTAAGGATATTGGTAGATATAGTCCAGAAGAAATCCTTGCTGCAAAGGAAAATTCTGACGGCTTAAATGCTATCATACATGCCATTACCCCAGATCTTCAGCATCATGTGACTACGTGCACAAAGTCTAAAGAAGCCTGGGATATCTTAGAAACCGTATTTGAAGGAAATACCAGTGAGAAAGAAGCTAGGCTTCAAAACCTAAATTATGATTGGAAAAACCTTCGTATGGAAGATGAAGAATCATTTGATGAGTTTAATCACAAAGTGTCTGAAATTGTTAATGCATCTTTTGCATTGGGTAAGACTATTCCTGAAAAGGATATTTTGATGAAAATTCTCAGATCCCTGCCATCTAGATACGATTCTAAGAAGCATGCCATAGTTGAAGGGAATAATCTCGCAACACTATCCAGAAATACACTGGTTGGGAAGCTAAAGATCTTTGATCATGAGCATACGTCCAAGTCTAGTAAGGATGTTGCTTTCAAATCACTAAAGAACACTAAATTACTTGATAAAAGTAAAAATGTGTACATCTCTAAAGATGATCTTTCTGAGGCTGATTCATCAGATGAAAATCTTGACAAGTCAGTTTCGATGATCACAAGATAGTTTAGAGATCTTCTTTTGAAGAGAAGTAAACGATTCTCCAGAGATAAATCCAAGTCATCAGATAAACCTCATAATCGTGTTCCTCCTAAAAATAGGGATAATGTTGAAACTGATGACGAGGATATGCCTCAGTGCTTTAGTGTAAAGGTTTTGGTCATTTTGCAAATGAGTGTCCAAATCGAAAGAAATACACTGATAACAAAGGTCTTGCTGCAACTCTTGATGAAATGTACGACAACTATGACTCTAATGAAGACGAAAAATAAAGTGTTGCACTTCTTTGTGAAAATATTGATTTTTATAATTGCAGCTATACATACATCAATCTCGATATTCTTTCAGAAGAAAACTCAACCAATCTAGAAGATAAAATTGGCCTTTCTATTGGAAACTCTGTGTATGATGTTTCGGGTACCACTATGTGTCTAGCAGCCTGCACATCTCAGATGCCTGAATTATATCCAAGATTGACGTGCTCATATTGTTCACTCAAAGGTGATGAACTATCAAAGTATTACAAGTACAAACACAAATTGAGACATGTCAACAAACTTCGACGAAGAGCAAATCAATTAGCAAGCCAGCTTAAACTTGTTCAAAAGACCGCTGGGGTATGTAAGATTTTATCTTCATTTAAGGATTTAGTTTCCAAGGATAAAACAATACCATTAGAGAAGAAAGTATGGTCCAATCGTTTTAATAGACATAGGTCTATGGTTCCTCTCAAAAGGAACATGGTGGACAGATTGTTGTTCACCGCGACACAACTTGATTGTGTTGATTTGTGTATCTTGTCTCATGTTCCTGATCGAAAGAGATAAGGTTGTGCACCTCTCAGGTTTTAGGAAAAGTTTGTTTTCTTCTTTTCTTTTCTTTTCTTAGTTTTGTTTTTTTTTTTGAAAATCCATGTCTATCAATAAAGGAGGGTTATTCTCGATAATTCTACTCTTTCTAGGGTTCAGAGTTGTGCGTGCACGAACCTGTTAAAGGTTGCGTAACCCCACATTCCTTTTTCCTTCTCTGAAACTCTTTTCAAGATTACTTGTTGAGTTTGAATTGTGATTTCCTCTCACAAACCCATAATCTTATGGATACTCCAAGCATCATGTCGTCTGATGGAAAAGATGTTAATATCATTGTTAAGCCACCAATCATGAAGGAAAAAGAGAAATCTACATTATCTCCAACTTTGAAAAGGAAAAGAAGGAATGCGAGGAAGCCAAGGGTTGTTCCTTCAAATTCTCAGAAGTTTTCTGATGTTCTTGAAGTGTTGAAGGAGACACGAAAGGAGATTCAACAGATAAAGGATTTTGTGCTTAAGACTCATGAGATTCAGAAGGCCCTGGTTCGACATCAGTCAAGAAGGTTTATTGATATTAACTCCTATCTTCATGAACCTTATGTTCCAATGGTTGTTGACGACAAGGAGTTCGGGGACGATAAAGAATTCTTCAAAGGTATTAACATCTAGTAAATCTTCTTATGAGAATTTTATTTCTTGTGTTTTAGGAAGAATAACTAGTTTTTGGAATAGCCATTATTATGATTACACATAGATATGTCCAAAGTTTTCATCTTCATTGTTTTAGGTTTATTTGTTTAAATTCTAAAATTGTTTGGAAGATGATTTTTGCAGTATTAATCTTTATGGTTTCATATATTGCAATATGTTATCGGATATGTGTGTTTGCGTCCGTGAACTATGATTGTCCCATACTTTGTCAAAAGTTAAGTCTTTCGTATGTCGATATGCATGTATTGATAAAAGAATGAATGAACTTTTGACATTACAAAAGTTAAAAGCCTTTTATGTCATATTTTGATGGAAGAAAGGATAAAACTTTTGTTTACGAGGATTTTGTTGATTGTATGTCATTGTGCAAATAGTGATGAAAATTGGACGAATCCTTGTCTATTCCGCAGTATTGATCTTCCCTGATCCATATTTTTTATGTATATATTTTGCGGCTCCGTAAGTTTTCTTATGTTGAGCATTTAAGATTAAATTAATCTTGGGTTTTCTTGTGGTTAATTTAATTGAGTATTTTTGGATTCAAATTCGTATTCGTATGTGATTTGTTATGTCCAAATAAATCCTTTTTTTCTTGTGAAAGCAAGGTCGCTCTTGTTGTTCTTTCGGGAATGACGTTTTATGGGGGAGCGTTCTTAATTGAACTTGTGCTTAATTGCCAAATCTTTGTGGGGAGTGCGGCTGTGGAATATTATAGGAGTTATCTTGTATCTTTATAAACTCCTTGATGAAAGCATCTAGCTTCGGCTATATGATTGCATCTAAAAAGTTGATATGTGTTTTCTTTTGATCATGAAATGTCTCTATGGAAATTTCATTAGGATCCCACTAGTTTTCGTACCTTTGCCAATTTTATTAACAAAAAGGGGGAGAATTAATGTGTAGTTCACACTACAAATACATATGGTTTTCGGATCATTATGTAAAGGGGAGTGGTTTCCATATGAGATGGAGTATTTACTAAGGGGGAGTAATACATATCACCATAGTATTATTGTCGAAGTTTTGATACAATTGAATTTTGATGTTGTGTAATAATACTATGACATCGTTAATAACAATGATTGAGAATTCTTGTTTTCTCATTGTTATAGCTACGGATTTTCAACAACGACGATGCTAAACTTACAACCTTTGGAATCATTGGAGTACTTGGAAGTGACGAAGATTTAGAGTAATGTTAAAGAACCAACGAGATCAGACATGTGGAAGAGAAGCTACAAAGTTTATTTATTTATTTTGTATTCTATATGTATTTATAGTTTTGTCACTAAAATTGACAAAGGGGGAGATTTTTAGAGCACTGCTCGATCGAACTCGCATGCGTTGCTATCTCAAGCATGTTTGTCAATGTTAGTGATCAAAACTATAAGTGTTGACTTCTAGTCTACTTATAGAT
This sequence comes from Papaver somniferum, assembly GCF_003573695.1. Lineage (NCBI taxonomy): Eukaryota > Viridiplantae > Streptophyta > Magnoliopsida > Ranunculales > Papaveraceae > Papaver > Papaver somniferum. The sequence continues at coordinate 133,362,743 of NC_039367.1, read as the reverse complement.
AAATCTCGGACTAGGATAGAAAGTGTAGTTGAGCTCAAGACTCCATGGCGATCATCATACAAAGACGAAGGACTACTCAAGGAACTTGTGGAACTTCATCGACTAAAAGGTATGTGGAGAATTGAACTTATATATCACTCAAAAGTCTATCCACTCTATCTCCTATCTTGAGACAAAAGTCGTATTGCTATATAGACTTTGATTATATACATTTTCTATTTCGATACGAGTTTATCTCGCATATCTATTTCTCTAAATATGTGTTGGTAAGCTTTCACTTTGGCCAAGTTCATCTTTACTAATGACGAAAGTCATATTAAGTTTTAATTACTTGAAAATGGCTTTGACGAAAAATGGTTTGTGAATAACATTCATATAACGTCCTCTGAGAATGTTTCAATGATTGAAATGAGAGTTTGGAATATATAACCTTGAAGGATATAAACATTATGTGGTAACGCATATGTGTGTAAGTCCTTATTCCTTGAACCAAAGTATGCGTGCTTTGCTGCTCAGGAAAATCGGAACTAAAGTCCGCGTACCAGTACGCGCACCATCGGAAGTTCGCGTCCAGTGAAAATCTGTTGGAGTTTATGAACTGAAAACAAACTCATTCCGGGTACTTAAGTCCGCGTACTTAAGTTGGTTATTTTCTAAAAACGATTATTCGTGAACTTAAACTTATATAAACTAAGGAATGCATAATTGAAAACCATGGCTATAAAGTTCATGAATTGATTCGAGTGAATCAAATCGTTTTTGCTTCGATTGTGTCTTTATACTTCTATAAGATCTAAGAAATTGAACAACTCTCTAACTAGTTCATTTGAGTTATTTGATTTAGTTGTGGAAAAGAAGAATATGGTTGATATGGAAGTGCTCATATGGCTAACCATTTGGTTAACTACTGTTGAACCAACTAAGTGTACATGTTTGGGTACGGTTACACAAACCTAAATAAACGTGCATTTCATTTGTGTGTAACAAGCTAAGTTTGATCTAACGGTTGAAATATATTAGCTTGAATCTAATAAGGTTTTCATCTAACGGTGAATATTGAATGCTTTGTTACTAAGCTAACATTCATTGCAAACCCTGATTTGAAAGTCTATATAAAGGAGAACTCTAGCAAGTGGGAAAACTAATTCCCACACCCTCTGTGTGATACTAGTTGTATTAGCTAGAGTAGATTCTCCTTTAAACTTAGGTTTCTCTCGAGACCCTGTAGGTTAACGACTTGAAGACTTCATTGGGATTGTGAAGCCAGACCCAACTATTTTCTCTGTAGTTGCGTGATCTGCTCTTGCTATTTCTATCGTATTTGAGTACAATCGTAAGATTGGCTTGAGATTGATTTCTCCGATAGGCAAGATATAAAAGAAGTCACAAACACCTTCGTTTCATCGTTTGTGATTCCGTAATATCTTCTTTCGCTAGTCGATTAAGATTATTGTGAGGTGATTGATAATTCTAGGTTGTTCTTCGGGAATATAAGTCCGGGTTATCAATTGGTTCCTGTTCACCTTTATTTAACAAAAGACGGAACAAAAACTCGTAGGTATTTCTATGGGAGACAGATTTATCTATTACCGTAGACTTTTCTGTGTGAAACAGATTTGTTTATTAAAGTCTTCGACTTTGGGTCGTAGCAACTCTTAGTTGTGGGTGAGATCAGCTAAGGGAATCAAGTGCGTAGTATCCTGCTGGGATCAGAGACGTAAGGAGCGCAACTGTACCTTGGATCAGTGTGAGATTGATTGGCGTTCAACTACAGTCCATACCGAAGTTAGTTTGTAGTAGTCTAGTGTCTGTAGCGGCTTAATACAGTGTGTGTTCAATCTGGACTAGGTCCCAGGGTTTTTCTGCATTTGCGGTTTCCTCGATAACAAAACTTTTGGTGTCTGTGTTATTTCTTTTCTGCATTATATTTTTTTATATAATTGAAATATCACAGGTCGTGCGTTTGAATCGGTCAATTGGGAAATCCAACCTTTGGTTGTTGATTGAAATTGATTGATCCTTGAACATTGATCTTTGGTACCGTTCAAGTGTTTTATCTTGTATTCAATTAGACTCGCAGATTTCTATCTGCTTGAGTAAGTATTGAATCGAGAAAGAGAGGTATAACTCTTTAATATACCTTTATTCAGATTGGTTCTGACTGTCTAGTTGATTCTCTTAAAAGTATATTGGAGTTAGTCCATACAGATTGCTAAGCGAAATATTGGGAGTGGTTGTTGTACCCCCGTTTTTTCAGTTATATCTAACGAAAGAATAAAGCATACACTAAGGGGGAGTAACATATCATATGATGAGAATAACAAAGACGTGCGGATTGAAAATCTACCTATCTTACCTTTAGAGGGAGTATTAGCTTTATTATTATAATGTCAACAACGACATTTATGGATTGAATGTATACATGTTATTGTGTTGTTGAATTTGGGAATCAAGCATATGTGTAATGAATTCTTGTAATTTGTTTATCCTTATGATGTAAGAGTTTTGTCACCAAAATTGACAAAGGGGGAGATTGTTAGAGCACAACTCGGTTGAACCCACCAAGCGTTGGTATGTCAAGTTTGGTTGTCATATTTTAGTGAATCAAAACTCATTTAAAGAGTCGTTTGATTATTTACTAGAGTCAACTTCATATAGGTTAGCTTGAAAGTATTAGGATATGAGACATTAAAAGTATTACGTGAAGACTTGAAGTATGTGAAGAAGTAAAGAGCTACAACGACGACATCATCCTTCCACTTGAGGTTAGTAATATTAGACTTGAACTGTTTCATTCCTTAATGTATCTTTCAAGTCGTGCATATTGAAAACATAACTGCGAAGCTATGAATGATTATACTCTAGTTAGACATAGTATTAAGGCACACAATAAGAAGTATAACGCTTATCTTTTGAACTTCGTATATAAGACATCGACAAAATCGTATGAATGCTATTGTGATTATGTATGGGTATGGGTGAAGATTTCGTCCTTGGAAACAATGTGTTTACATTAGTTTAAAGGAAATACAATTCATAAACTTGTGTTATAAATCGAAAGGGAAATCGCTAGGCTTATTGGTATTGTTATTCATTGCAAATCTTTTGAATTACCAATATGTGTGTTTAGTATAACCGCTCATGACTTGCTTATGTTCTTGGTAAAACTATTCACAAGGCCTGACTTTTGTATTGGTATGACTTTTATTAGTGAAACCAATCTTAAGTAATCACCTGAAATGGTATGATCGATTTGTTGTAATTGGTATGACCAACTCTAGGCAAAGGGGAACCGATCATAGTAAGAGGTGCAACTGATCACAAAAGGGGAATCGATCCTTGTAAGAGGTGAAACAAGTTTTTAGTTATTGGGAACCGATCCTATGAACATGTGCAACACGTTTTTAGACATTGGGAACCGATTCTATGGACATTTGCACCAAATACAAGTTAGATACCATATATATGTGGGAACCGATCCTAGTACCTAGTCAACCAAGTTTTGGTAACTAGCGTGACTAATTCTAGTACCCACATGGAGGTAGAACCGAAACTTGTTTTGGTAGAACCGTGAAACCCATGTTTGGTGATTTGATAGGATAATCAATCACATAGTTCTTGGAAGTCAGATGGACAAATTCTAAACTTGTTTGGAAGTGTGGAAAATCGGTTCCAAGATTGTAAGTATGAAAAAGGAGTTACAAAGTAAAGATGTCGACATACTTTGAACATGTGCAATAACGCTTATCATTTATTGTTCAAAGATATACCTTAATAGCTAACGGAGAATCCCGGATCGAAAATAAATTGAGAATCTTTTAATTAAGGTTTTTAATTTTATATTTGGAAAATAAAAATTAGTAATGTGCATTTACTAGTTGGAGATTTTCTAAGAGATTTCGGTCAATATTTGGACAGTGCATTTCCAGGAATTATAGAAACCGAATTCGGTAATATATTCCATATCTTGAGAATATTTTCGGTTTTGGAAATTCCTTGGTCTATAAATATTGAAGTTTGAATTTCGAGCAAACTAATCCTCAGAGCCAGCAAAACTACCTAGTTGTGTTGTTACTGGTGGAGACGCCTATTTAGAGAGGAAAGTAACCTAATTAGGCGAAATCTCTTACGCCCGCTCGGTTTAAAGACTTCTTTGGGATTGAGAAGCTCTATTAGTACCGTTGGTGCGAAACTAGATAATTGCAGTTTGTTATTAGTTTTCGATTGATTTGATTGACTAACGGTTGTTGAAGTTTGATTGCACCTAGTTTGTTTATGATTGAGAATCTTCTCTTTTGATATAAGATTCACTCAAACTAGATCGAAGTTTCGACGGGGATATTTAGACTGTTTGTAGTTCTAAAGACGTCTTGTGATAATCCATTGTTAATAGACTCCGTTCTGTGTGTGATTGATTACAAGAGATTCAATTTGATTGTGTGCAGGTGTTTATTGAATATCTAAGAATATTTGAAGACGGAGAAGATTTCTGATTTGGGTTCATAATCTTTAGTGTGCACAATACTTGTTTCGGATGGAAAAGGATCCAACTATAATCGGTTTATCTTTGTGATAGATTTGATTGATTAGTTGAGTAGATTGGGATCAATACAATTCTTTGTGATTCAAAGTATTGATTGAAAAATCTTGACAATTACTTTGGTAATTGTTATTGGATAGATCTAAGGACCTGACAAAGGAGTTTATTGGGATAAACGGAAGAGCCTTTTGTCAAACTCATATCACTTGGTTGAAAAGAGTTGTTACCGAACAGATTTGTTGTTCCTTTACTGTTTGGAGTACGAACCAAATAAATTGTTCCAAGTGCGTGACTTATTGCAAGTTTGAGGCGCAGTACTAGGTGAACTATAGGTTTAGTTGCTTGCTCTCAATACAATTCTTTGTGATTCAAAGTATTGATTGTAAAATCTTGACAATTACTTTGGTAATTATTATTGGATAGATTTAAGGACCTGACAAATGAGTTTATTGGGATAAACATAAGAGCCTTTTGTCGAACTCATATCTCTTGGTTGAAAAGAGTTGTTAACTCATATCTCTTGGTTGAAAAGAGTTGTTACCGAACAGATTTGTTGTTCCTTTACTGTTTGGAATACGAACCAAAGGAATTGTTCCAAGTGCGTGACTTATTGCAAGTTGGAGGCGCAGGGATATAGACGGAACTAGGTGAACTATAGGTTTAGTTGCTTGGTCTCAACTATACGAAGTTGGTTTGATTTTGTATAGCGGCTTAATCCTGAGAGTATTCAATTTTGGACAAGGTCCCGAGGTTTTTCGGCATTTGCGGTTTCCTCGTTAACAAAATCTTGATGTGTCAATTACTTTTATGTTCCACAATTATAATTGTTGTTATTATAATTTAAAGTAAATTACACAAACGTTAATTCCTATTTACTTGATAGCAATCATATTGTGTTTGATTAAGTCCGAACCTCTTATCAAGTAAACATACTTCGTTGTTGTATTGTCTCGACCTCGTATCCATATATGATCACACGAAGTGTGAACCGATTAGTTGTATTGTTCGACTCGGTCCATAGGCAATCACTTTCGGAGAAAGGACTTATAGGTGGAAAATTTTTAGATTGAGGTATATTTGGGTACCCTCGTCTTTTCAAACCGTACCGTCTCGTACCATGTGCATCCCTAGTTCTATCCAGTAAGTTCGAGCTTTTGGAGATACACGACCGGTCCTTTAGGCATGAAAGAAAGGAAAGTTTCTTTGCAAACCGCTTAAAGTACTGAGACTCCGCTGGATCCTAGAAAACGTGGATGGTCCTTTGCGAAAAGGGATATTCTGGTCGAATCCCATCTGACGAGCAGTTCTGTCAACATTGTAAGATTGTATACTGAAGTCACCATGACTGTCCAAAGTCAAGACACGACCCGAAGAACTGATAAAAATATATGTATCTTCTGCCTCAGATAAGTGATCACGACCTTCAGGGTAATATGGCATCCTTCATTAAGGAAAAGGAATGCAACTGAGCCACACCCTCGGGAATTTGTGTCCAAGGACGAAAAGTGACAGATTTTTCATCATCCATCAATGCAGACAAGGGTTGCTGAATCAGATATTTATTGCACCAACGACAAATCCTGGCTATCGGAGGATCACTAACTTTCAATGAACGAGGGATGGGGGCATATTTATCAAAGTGTGCACATAGCCACGCTGGAGGAAGTACACATTCACCCAGGTATCAACTCTTTTATTACCGCTCAAAGATATCATATCCTTTAGGTACACAAACAAAGTTCCCGGACCTGAATCACTAAAAAACAGTTCACATACTAGGTATGCATACCGTGTTGTATCCAGGCATGGTTAATTGTTCTAAACTCCCATTTCAATCATTGAAACATCCTTAGAAGATGACAATAGCTGTCTCACACAAACAATTAGCTTCAAGTAATTTTAAAGGGATCAAATGATCAATACGAAACTTTCCAAGTCGACATCAAATGATTGTCACACACAAATCATGTAAGATGTTTCAAGGCAATTTCCACATGATCATCTTTTGACTTAATATTTAGTTTCCAACAAATGGATTGTTTCTAACTAAACTCGTCAAGAGTAATGATGAACATAGTTAAAGCAAAAAGCTTCCAACACATATTTCGAGAAATAGATAAGCGAGATAAACTCAGTTCGAAATATCAAATGTTATAATATAAAAGTCTATAACTTAGTCTCCTTAGGAGATATAATAGAATAGACTTCTGAGTGATAGATAAGTTTTAGTCTCCACATACCTTTTGTTGATGAAGTTCCTCCAAGCTCTCCTCAGTAGATCTTGGTCTTCAATCGATGAACGCCGTGAAGTCTAAATCTCAACTACACATTCTATCCTAATCCGAGACATAACTATAAGTAGACTAGAAATCAAGACTATAGTTTTTATCAACTAAACTTGACAAACAAGCTTGAGATAGCAACGCTTGCGAGTTGGACCGAGCAATGCTCTAACAATAGTTTTTAACTTAGAAACAATACCATTTTTTTTTGATAGAACTCCAGGTTGCTTAGATGCTGGTTGAGTATCAGCACATATCTTTTGCTTCTTTGTTTTTGGTTTAGCATCAACAAATTTCTTCTTCTTCGTTGTTGCTCGTTCAGAATGAGTATTACTTTGTTCTTCTTCTACTTTCTCTTTTATTGTTTTCTCAATTTTTCTTTTTGTAACCATTTTTGATGAGCTTTCGGTAGAAATTAGTTCAAATCTATGGGTTTATTTTGATTTTGTGCCCTAATTCAGTTTCAGGTGTTTTTGATGGTTTTGATTTTTGTTTTTGCAGATTTTGGTTTTTGACTTTCTGGGTTTAATTTTCTAATTACGATATTGGTGCCCTGGTTCTAACAATTTTCTGATTTTAGTTTCAGATGGTTTTCGAAACCGAAAAGGAACTGAATGAATTAGGTTTGGGAGACCGTGGCTAGTGAACACGTGATTTGTAGTGTGCAGGAAGGTAATTTTTTTTTTCAAAACCTTTTTGGACTTCCGGTTAAAACGTTTTTCTCTCTGGACTATAAAATAACTAGTACACGCCCCAACATAAATGATTCTATAATGACCTCACATAAAAGTGGGAATGTTATATATACCCTTTGTATGAGTGGGCCTTCACAAATACCCATATCAACTAAAAGTTATACCCCTTGAGCTTCTAGAATGAAACCTATATAATTCTTGATACCAAATTTACCTTTTCTATGTATCTTCTCCTCGGATGAAAATCATTTTTTCCTTCATTTTCTTCTCTCCCTCCTCTCCCAGCGACAAACACCACCACCACCTTCATCGTTGCCAGTTGCCATTCGCCTCTGAAAAAGCGGGGGTCTAACAACCACACCCAATATTTCGCTTAACAATCTGTATAGACTAATTCCAATATACTTTCAAGAAAATCAACTAAACAGTCAGACTCAATCTTAAGAAAAGTATATCAAAGAGTTATATCTCTGTTTCTTAATGTAATCAACAAATCAAACAGATAGAAATCTGTGAGCCTGATTATTATAAGAAACAACTTGAACGGTATCAAAAACCAATATCCAAGTGTCAATCAATTTAATCAACAGCGAAAGGTTTGATTCACAGTTGATTGAACTTACGCACAACCTGTGATATTTCAATTATATAGAAAGTATAATGCGGAAAAGAAATAACACAAACACCAGAAGTTTTGTTAACGAGGAAACGGAAAATGCAGAAAAACCCCGGGACCTAGTCCAGATTTTAACACCACACTGTATTAAGCCGCTACAGACACTAGCCTACCCCAAGTTAACTTCGGACTGGAATGTAGTTGATTCATAACCAATCTCACACTGATCAAGGTACAGTCGCGTTCCTTACGCCTCTAGAACCACGCCGGATTTTGCGCACTTGATTCCCTTAGATGATCTCACCCACAACTAAGAGTTGCTACGACCCAAAGTCGAAGACTTGATACACCAATCTGTCTCACACAGAAAAGTCTATTGAATAGATAAATCTGTCTCCCACGGATATACCTATGAGTTTTGTTCCGTCTTTTGATAAATCAAGGTGAACATGAACCAATTGATGTAACAGACTTATATTCCTGAAGAACAACCTATAAATATCAACCACCTCACAATAATCTTAATAGTATGGTAGAGAAATAAGATATTGTGGAATCACAAACGATGAGACGAAGATGTTTGTGACTACTTTTTATCTTGCCTATCGGAGATTAAATCTCGAGCAAATCTGAGTGAAGATAATACTCAATCACGGTAGAAAACAGCAAGATCAGAACACGCAACTACAAAGAAATAGTTGGGTCTGGCTTCACAATCCAAATGAAGTTTTTAAGTCGTTAACCTACTAGGTTTTGGAAAAACCTAAGGTTAAAGGAGAATCGACTCAGGGATTAGGTTTCCCAGTTGTTAGATTTCTCCCTTATATAGTCCTTAAATCAGGGTTTGCAACCAATGTTACCTTGGTAACAAAGCATTCAATATTTACCGTTAGATGAAAACCTGATTAGACTCAAGCTAATATATTTCAACCGTTAGATCGAACTTATCTTGTTACACACAAATGGAAAGTGACTTCATTTAGATATGAGTAACCGTACCTAAACGTGTACACCTTTGTTGGCTCAACAATAGTTAACCGAAGTTAGCCATATGAACACTTTCATATCAACCTTGTTCATCTTAACCATAACGAGTTCAAAAGACTCAAATGAAACTAGTTCTAGAGTTTTTAAATTGTTTATATTCTCATAGAAGTATACAACACACAATTGAAACAAAATCGATTTTGATTCACTTGAATCAATTCATGAACATTATAGCCACGGTTTGCAAAAGATTGCATTCTTTAATATATAAATGTATTAGTTCATGAACAAACCGATTTTAGAACATAACCTACTCAAGTATGCAAACGGTACGCATACCTAAGTGGCCAGACTAAGTTTGGGTTCGCCTGTATGCGAACGAGTACGCATACCTTCCAAACTCAGTTGAATTTCCGGAACTTGAAACTCACGCCAGTACGCATACCGGCATGCATACTTAGTTTCCGGACTTTCATTAACCAACCAGTACGCATACGGGTATGCATATTATGGTTCCCGGACTTGGAATATCTTGCAGCAGTTAGCATACAAGTACGCATACTATGTTATTTCCAATCATGGTTATTTTTTCTAAACTCCCATTTCAATCATTGAAACATTCTTGGAAGACGACAATAGCTGTCTCAAAGCAATTTTCAAGTGATCGAATGATCAATACGAAACATTCCCAATCTACATCAAATGACTGTCTCACACAAATCATGTAAGATGTTACAAGGCGATTTTCACATGATCATATTTTGACTTTCGTCAAGAATATAAGATGAACTTGGTTAAAGCGAAAGCTTACCGACACATATTTCGAGAATATGTAAGCGAGTTAAACTCACCTCGAAATATCAAATGTGTATAATCGAAGTCTATATAGCTATACGACTTTTGTCTCCAATAGGAGATAGAGTAAAGAGACTTTTGAGTGATAGATGAGTCTAAGTCTCCACATACCTTTTGTTGACGAAGTTCCACAAGATCCCCTTAGTAGTTCTTTGTCTTCAATCGATGAACGCCATGAAGTCTAATGCTAAACTACACTTTCTATCCTAATCCGAGACTTAGCTATAAGTGGACTAGAAATCAAGACTATAGTTTTGGCAACTAAACTTGACAAACAAGTTTGAGATAGCAACGCTTGCGAGTTCGACCGAGAAGTGCTCTAACAGACTCCATAATTTCAGTACCACCTCTACTTCCACCGACCCAACTACCAGTTCTAACACCACCTGATATGTATATTGGATTTCTTTTAGATAGAAATTAAAGACTTAGAGCCTGTTTGGTATAGTTTTCAAAAACAGTTTTCTGTTTTTAAAAACAGAGAAAACAGAAAACATGAGAAAACGCGTTTGGTAGGGACATTTTCAGAAAATGTTTTCTGTCTGTTTTGTGTTTTTGAAAACAAAAAAATGAAAACGACAAATTATTGTTTTCTGTGTTTTCTCTTTTTTCTTTTCTTTGTTCTTTTTTTATTTTCGGAACAAAGTAAGAGATTGGGGGAATGACTGCAAGTGAGTCATGACTAATATCATTATCTCTTAGAAGAATCTTTACATTTGATCTGATTCAGTTGATTTTCCTTGTTTTCAAAAATAGTTTACCAAACATTTTTTAGAAAATGAAAACAAGGAAAAAAGGGTATGTTTTTAAAACAGTGGAAAACTATTTTTGAAAACTGTTTTTGAAAACTATACCAAACAGGCTCTTAGTTTCTTCGTTGAAGAACAGAAACAGAGATATTTTTGTCGAATCTTCGTCATAACAGAAATTGAAAGTTCGTCATTGATCTTCTTCTTCTTCTTCTTCTTATTTTAAACTCGTTAACCATTGATTTGTTCCATTTCAGTTAATGATTTATGAGATCTAAAGATCAGATTTAGATCTCTATTAATGGTAATTTAGTTTTTAAAATTTGCATTTTTCATATATTACCAATCCTATTGATGTAATTTCAGATCTATATTCATCATTTTGTTTCAGATATTTTGTAATTTAGATTTTGTGTTTGTTTCTGATTTGATTCAAGTTTATTTTTATGTTTACGATCTCGAGGTTATTGTCTCATTAATGAATCAAGTGTGATTATTGTTTATTTTAGATTTTAATTTATATTTTTCGATGATAACTGCATTTTTTCCTGTTATTTTGTGTTCGAATTCGATCTGGATATACTGATTTATCTTCGTTTCATTCATATTTAGGCTAATAATATTTTTAATCTATTTCACAAGAATTTTTGGGATTTGTTTTAGTTTATTGGTGAGATTTTAGGAATGTTGTTAATCATTTTTGTTGGTGATTGGGTATTGTAGGCTTATCAAATGCAAAGATAATTTCAATTCAAGCTGATCGAAAAGGTTCAGGTGTTGTTCTTGCCACTACTAAGACTAACAACTTCAAGTTTGGTACACAAAACTATTGTTGTTGTGATATGATTATAGTTAGTATATCTAATATTTGCTTGTTATGTAGATGCTACATGAAAGAAGGCCGACCCAATGGTACAGGCTTTCAAAAATGCCAAGGCACTGCAATTAGGAAGAATGCAAATCAGAACTAATTTTTGTCATTGAGAAGTTGCAAATTGGGTCACCCCCGCATAAGTTTGCTCTGCGTTGTAATTCATCTGGTGATTAGTCGAGCTATCATAGATTATGTTGAGTTGTGTTTGCGAATGATTTTCCACTATCACATGTGTCTTCTATATTAGTCTTACCATCTAAATAATGTCAATCATGTCATGTGTTAGGTGAAGTTCTTTCCTTTAGTGTCTATTTAAACATCTTCAAATTTTATTACTTTCAGTTCTTAAGTTGCAATTCGTTAAAAATCGTATTTTCGCGTCATGTAGAGTCAACTTTGAAATCGATGTACCTAGTGCAATAAATTTGAGTGGAAATTATGATTCTTGAGAACTTGAAAGAAACCAGAACCTCAGTTTGGAGTAAGAGAAATGGCATGATGAGTAGGGACAACTCCAATCACTGGAAAAAACCGATGACGAACCAAGTTTCTCTGTTTCCAGAACAAAAAAGGTAAAAATCTCAGTCTACAGACGATTTTATTTATAGAATTTAAAGATCCACTGATGCAAATGTCTTTTCTTTTCCTTCAGTATGTATGTTTTCTTTCTTTTATAAACATCGCCCATGTTTTGCTGTTTATAGGCTTTGTTTTTCATTTTGCGGTAAAATAATATTTTTGTGTGTAGTCTATGAATTGGAGTACTTAGTTATGCCATGTATGATGGGTCTGGTTTTTGGGCGTATATCGACTAAGATTGAAACTCATTTTGTTGTCTACTTTTTGATATATTGCAGACCACCTTATATATATCTACATATATATTTCATCTCTTTGTTTTCAATTGATTTTGAATTATGTACTTGGACAATGTTCATTTAATGGGTGTCATTGTTTATTTAAGAATATGGTTTTAAGTTAAAACTAGTGTGTAACCCGTGATACGCACCGGGGCGTCGATTGGTGTGGCGGGGCGAATCCCCGCCCTGTAGCCCAAATGTCTTTGGAACATTTAAAAAAATTCTTGATTAATACATTATTTTCGATCAATCCAGTATGTAACCCGTGCTACGCACCGGGGCTTGTGTGAACCATCGACTATTGTGTGGCGGGGCGAGCCCAAATGTCTTTGGAACATTTAAAAGAATTCCTGATTGGTAAAAAAGTTCGATACCTTTGGATATTCGGTATATTGTTGTGAATATCTAATTTATATAAGTAGTAATATAATAATAAAAAATAAATATTCACATTATAATTATACAACAAGACATAGTAAATCTTTTTATTCAAAGTACAACTATAAAAGAACAAAGAAAAACTAAAATGCTAATTTCATTGTAAACATGAGTTTTAAATCACGGTCACATGAAATCATTGCAAACTTGTTATGCTTGGATCTGATTTGCGAAATACGACTTTCTATATTATTTTTCCCACTAACTAATACTTTGCAAAAGCGTATTTGTGCAAGAAAATAAGGAACAAATAATATATTGTCAGATTCCCTAAAACAACCATCCGTTGTTTGTTCCGTATGTTTGGAAAATATAAATCGGACATCAAAGAAATTTAACGAATAAACAACCAACCAAAACCTAAATAACATTATCTCAAATGATAAAATTAGCAGATGATTAGCTTGGACTTTCACTATTTGTTAAACCTTTTCTTCTAGGGGTATGTGGATCCATTTGTTAAATATCTCCAATTGCTTTTTTTTATACTCCTTTTCTGGATAGCCATAGCTTCAAGTTTCTCAGAAGATTCCGTAGACTTACAATACCTTGAAATTATCTGATTAATTTTTTATGTTGTGTTCTGAAATCAATAGCTTAAATACGAATGCCTCGTTCATCTACGGAGTAAATTGTGTAATCAATGGACGTAAGTTCAACAACGCTGAAAAATCAAAAATCATTAAATGGATGAACGATTTTGTTAAATATATGTTTACCCACGAATAATTTCTTGATCTCGTGCATTATGATATGAGAGTTGGGTACTCGTGCAGTATAAGTAAATACTTGAACTTAATTTCATTGAGTTAGTTTATGGGCACCCGTGAATTATAAAATGATAATGTGCATTATAATAAAGATGGATACGTACAGTTGATATCCCTATCCATGACACCAGAACTACAAAAATACCCAAAGGCGTAGAATAATATAGCAAACCTACAACATCAGTTTTGTATAAACCCAAATTGTTGTACAAACTTAGATTCAACATTCCTTATTATTTTGGCTAAATCACACTAATTCATTAATTCAAAAACTCAAGGGATACATAAGCACAAAGTACTTCCAGAGCTAAATATTTACATAAATATTTAAGAAAACTCCTGGAACAATTTGTTTGAAAATATTATATTTAAATCGCCTAAATTTGGCGAATGTTTTTACTAATAGTAGTGCATACTTAAATAGAAATGGTAAGTATTTATAGTATCTTAATTAGTATCTTGGATTGTTTTTTGAATTGGATTTAACATGAATGGTTAACACATACGTTAATTAAGGAGTTCCAGATTTGATTCTCAAAGTAAAACATGTACATGTTTATACAATATATGAGTTTCTTAAAATCAAAATAATTTGGTAAAGATGTAAAATATTTTTTTAGATTAAGATTTTGGTACAAAAAACAAAATACAGAAGTTAAATTACGCTTAAGGTTTTTTATCAAGCTTCTTACTGGCGAAAAACATCAAGAGAAAGTTTATTTTGCGCCTTCAATTTTAGCCCATTGGTTGTGCTTAAGGCTTTATTAGTCGTACCTATCCCACCACGCCATGATGCGTAGCACGGGTCCAGTGGGAACCTCCTATTGGTGTGGCGGGGCTTCGCCCCGCACCCGTGGCCCAGATGCATTGCCACATCTTTAAATCAATACCGAAGATTGAAATAAATATTTGTAAATTCTGAACTTTAACATGTTGCGAGCTTCTTAAAATATTCCAAATAATATGGGTTTTTTTTTTTTGTTAAACATGGAGGTCCGAATTTTATGCATATTATGTTGCGTCGTTTGAATAGGACCGCCCTTTATTTCACATATACTTATGTAGCATTCTTCTCTGCTTATTCAAGATTCATATATGTTTATATTGACTTCTTCTCTGATAATTCGAAACTTCATCTTCACCGAATCTTAACATTAGACCGCACTCTTTATGAAGTTCTGATGGGTTCATTTAACATACTATTTTCATAAATGTATATCACCACAGTTCAGGTAGACACCTCTTAATACAAGTATATAACTTGTATTACACGTCGGGTACGATCAGAATCACTCCCTTTGAGTGAGGTTGGGCTTCGCCCTGCACCCTCCCCAAAATGAAACTTTTCAAGTCCTACCTACCTACGTTAGAACGAATGTCTACCACACTATTCTTTTCGTTAGGAATAAATAACATTTCCAAGATCTAAAATGTTAAAAATCAGAAATAACATCCCTAATAAAATGATGAATCTGCGTTTATGTTGAATTGGCTCTTGGTAACAACATCTATAATACCAGCTCCAAGTATGTTTCAAAGTTAAATAATACCAGCTTCAGTTGTTGTAGCCCACTTCACAACTAAACATAGTGCTCCCTCAGCATGATTAACAAACAACACTTAATGCTCCAGAAATAAAGAAAGGTTTTGCAGCTTTTGCTCCTTTGGCTTCATACACAAAATTCTGCAATATTTTTCCTATGCCTCCTTCTTTAGAAAATTTATAAAATGACCCATTAGAAAGTCGCAACTTCTTCCATGGAAAGTATTCATTTTAAGATAATCCTATCTTGACTAAATACATCTATACCTAGAATTGCACGATAATCTTGTATTTACAGTATTTTTATATCACTAAAAAGTTTCATATCATCTTGAATTTAATTTATCCTTAATTTATAAGGATAATATGTTGTACCTATAACTTGCATTTACTTTAAATATTATGAAATTACGTTGATCCAAATGAAAGGGTAGAATTTATACTCGAGTACAAAACCAAATGTAAGTATGCGTAACCGAGACGTAATAATCCTTAGTGTTGTGTTTTCACCGAAACGGCAAAATACATAAGTGGGTTGGTTGAAATCGATCCTTTCGTGTGTGCTCCCACAGATGGTGAACTTTTTATTACCAAAAAATAAACGGTAATTGTATAAAGATATTTGTATGGTCAAGGTGGATTACGTGTTTTTTACAGAAAAATAACTCAGGGTTTCTATTTTGTCGATCACGGTGAAGGCACAAAAGTTTCCATGGCAGTAAGACTTCAACGCAAGTGCTTGATTTTTGGAACTGTTGAATATCGCAAACCTCGTAATCCAAACCCGAACGGACCTTTCGCAAAACATATCAAAGTAAGGGAACCTTAGGTTCCTAATAACCGAGAAAACAATGAATTCGTCCATAGAGCTCCCAAGAGGCACAGAATTGAATCATTTGCAAACAGCTTTTTCTATTCCGCCATGAGTCGGTCACCATGATTTTTTTTGCTTATTCTGATTTTATTTTATTTATGTCACCATGATTTTATTTTCTTATTCAAAATTAACACGCATCCACAACTCTAAATAACCAAATAAGACCAATATAAGATTTTAATAGACAATATCAAAATCCATAAACAGCTAATATGAACGGTCTATAAAACCAACAAACCAAATAATCTAGAAGTTAGAAATAAATTGGAATATCATAACTGGTTATAAAGCAAGATTACGAAATCTAAACCATAAATAATGCTGAATAATTATAAAACCAATACACTCTGAGGTACTCCCCGATGGGTCCGCCCTTGCGAATCGTCTTTGCTGATGTGGAGGGAGAAGATTCACTTGCATCCTTATAGGAAGCTTTGTTTGGTTTCATTTTAACTAATTAATTCATTTTTAATGTTGCTGAAATTTAACAAATGTCAATTTAATGTGAGAAGGATAATACCTTTGTTCTATCTTGATGGAAGCAGAGAAAATTGATGGAAGCAGAGAAAATTCCTGATCAAGTAAAATTTCTTTAGTGCCCACCAGAAATCCTATAAGGACTCATTGGTATCCAGTGTATAACTGAAACGTAAAAGTTAGAGATAACCAACTGAGAAAAGAGCTTTAACTGTATAAATGGAGTAAGAAATGCTAGATGGTTGGATGAGTAATAAAAAAAGGCTAACTAAAAGATCACCATATGCACCGTCCAAGCTATGCTAGTAATTCACAAAATCTTACTTAAAATCATATCTCGCCATCCATTTGAAGTGATCTATCAAAAGTTTAACTGAAAATCAGAATTTTTCCCGTTGGAGGCTTGTTTTTAAATATAGCCCGTTGCTTTTCCCTCTTCTTCATCACAGATGAAAGTTTCCTGGTCTTCAGATGTACCCCTATATTTATATCCGACTTAAAAATGTATTCCCGTTATTTTCCCATTTACAAATATAGGCCTGTTGGATGGTTTCCATCCAAAAACGTTAGAAAAATCAATTTCTTGGTTATATGGTCGATTTATCCTTGACCGAGATTGCCACGTGTTTGTGAAAATGATGCCACATGTTTGTTTATCATTAGTACGACTTGTCACAGATCTCGGACTAGGGCTGCACAAGACCCGCCCACGATACCCAAACCCACCCGTACCCGCTAAATCCGTGGGTTTTTAATCCATACCCGCCCGTTGTGGGTGCGGGGTTGGTTATGAAAAAAAAACCGCTGTCTGTGGGTGCGAGGTTGGTTTAAGCTAATACCCGCCCATACCCGCCCAAAAAACCCGCAGATTATATACCATTAGATAAAACTAATCCTAATAGTCCATTATGAAACCCTAATACTAGTAGATAGGATAACTGATAACCCTCATTCACTTTCTACACTCTTCTCTCTGTTCGGCCTCTCCTCTTCTTCCTCCTCAGTTCTCCTTCTTCACCTACGAACGACAATTACCAGAAATCTTCACCAGAAATCGACAACAACAACTTCGAATCTTCACCAGAAATCGACAACAATCGAAAAATCAACAGATTCAACACTTAATCTTCATCTGTGAACTTCCTAGATACGAATATTTTGGGGGTTTTGGTTTTTTTTTCTCACTTAATCAAGGAGAATAGAAGTTACTCTAAATACTTGAATATAAAGCGGGTTTAAACCCGTTTAAACCCATACCCGCCCAACCCGTAGCGGGCGGGTAACAAAACCCGCCCGCTGTTTGTGGGTGCGGGGTTGGTTATGAAAAAAAAACTCGCGGTCTGTGGGTGCGAGGTTGGTTTTAGCTTATACCCGCCCATACCCGCCCATGTGCATCCCTATCTCGGACACACATCCGGGTCAAGGAGATGCCTAAAATATCTGATGGTATCCTTAAGGATATCCCTAGATAATATATGTAAAAAAATTACAAAGAACTTGAGTGCACGCTATACATAAATCCTGATTTCATCGAATTATCAAAAAATAAAATAAAGAAGAAACTGAATCACCCAATTACCATGACATGCTCAACTAAGAAAATTTTAGAGACTTAACCTGTATCGTGATCATTGCCACTAAAAACACCTCCACAGTAATATATCGAATTGGAGACATATAAGTTCTTCTCAACAAAACGTCAACAACCTAAAACCTAAATATCACGAATTGATCAGAACAAAAAAATCACCGAAATTAACGTAACAAATGATCAGTACAAATAAAGCACCGAAACTGCAGAAAATATAGAGAAGAAGAAAACATTAGGGGTTTGGTTTCGTCTTTGTCGGTAAGAATTTCAGAGAACCAACAAAGATGATCCGTAAACAAAATCAAAAATTATATTAAAAGGTTCGAGTGAAAAAATTAGGTAAGTTCGCATTTTAGGTGTATACACACTTTTGATTTAGGAAATTTAGCCTATTCCAGTAAGTAAATATACATGCCAAAATTTCATTTATTTCCGTTGCCAAATTTTGCATAAGTTGCCACCAAAGGACCGTCAGATTTGGCGAAATATAACAGCACCTAGATTTGTTTCCAAAAATATACTATAAGTTAGAGAAAAAAAATCAAAAAGTATCTTTATTTTTGGAAAAATCAAAAAGTATATATATAGCAAAAAAATCTTATTTCCTATAATATTAAGTGTTTATCAAGGAGAAAAAAGATAAGAGAAAAAAATATTGGGAAAGATACCAAAAGAATAAACTATAATTAAGGGAAAAATATCCAATATTTCTTTATTTGGAAATCTTCGTATTTTTCCAAAAAAAAAAACGTTTTTTTCCAAAAGATTTTCGTAGATTTTTCTATATATAGCATAATGTTTGCAGTTAATTTTGAAGGTCTGGATTTTATTAAAATCGTGTAAACGTGGTGTAAGAAAATCCCAACCCTACCGATCAATATGGAGCATTAGATCGAGCCAATTTTATTAAAAATTAACGGCCACGAAATGTAGGGGGTATAAGTTGCTTTTCGACCAATCAGGAGCGAGGGTTTTGTTCACTGGCCAATAGGAGGGGAGGTTACCGCAACTCTCGACGTGGAGTGAGAGATGGCGTGGGGTTTTTAGGTTGTTGATGGTTAGTAGTAATGGCTACAAGTGCCATAAATTTGTTTTGGGGTTTTGGATGGAGTTATGGAGTGACCGGGACTTGATTTTATTTAAATGTTTAGTTGATTCCACTTTTTTTTGACAACTTGTGCTAGCTGGTCCCAAATTTGGAGGCAACTTGAGCTAGTTGGCTCCATTTGTTTGAGGATCTTGTTCCTGTATATATTTTCTTGGAGGAAACTTCAGAAAGTTGCTTCCAATTTTGGAGCCAACTTGTGCTACTTGTTTCCATTTTTGGAGCCAACTTGTGCCAGTTGCTTCCACTTTATGGAGCCAACTTGTGCTAGTTGTTTCCACTTTTGGAGCCAACTTGTACTAGTTTCTTCCGGTTTTAGTGGTTTTACTTTTGAAAGATAGTGAACTTTCTTTCTTCTACATATGCAGTTCAATTTCTTTCTTTTATATATGCAGTTGAACTTTTAACTTGCAGCATTGATTAGTTTTCACAAGGTGGCAATGACCTCTTGTCAATTGCATTAGTTCCTTACTGAAATTGCATTAATTTGTTATTTGATTTTGTTTATGCACGCAATGGAATGAATTTTATAAAATTATATGGACTTCAAAGTCTTAATGTTATTGAAATTGAAATCTATATATTGCAAAGAGCTTGCTTTTGGCTCCATATTTTTGAGACAACTTGAACTAGTTATCTCCATTTTTGGAGCCAACTTGTGCTAGTTCCCACCAGTTTTGCTAAACAAATTGTTTGAGTTCTGTTTTTTTGCGAGTATTCTTTGATTTGTTTTTTCCTGATGTGGTGATTTTTTTTTTGTGTTTGCGGGAAAACATGGTTGTTTGTAGAATTTTTGTTTTGCAACCTAAGCATCAACTAGCGAGATGAAAAGAACTGTCAAATATTCTTGGACTTCCTGAAGACCTTATTCAGTTTTCTTACAGTGTTCATGAAGCGTTGTATATCATTTATTTGTATTGACTTAAAATGTTTAGTTCACTGTTATATCTTCATCTAGTGCTTGTTCAAGTACTTCATCTGGTGCTTGTTCTTCGTCATCTAGTTGTGTTTCAAATGGCGAAGTATCTGTGTTGTAGAAGACTGGATTGATGATATATTTGTTGCAGAAGACTTGAATTATTTTAATAGATGATCTTAGAGTTTCTAAACACTTAATTTTTTTAGTTTGTTATGAATGTTTAATATTTTTTTTTTATGTAAGGATGTCTAGATTAGGCTCTGTTTTTATTTTGTAGGAAAATTATGTTGGTCTTGGCTCCAGATATGGAGACAACTTGTGCTAGTTTTGAAGGCAACTTGTGCTAGTTGCCTCAGGATTTCAAGACGCCAAGAGCTAGCTAATTTGCTCCATACTTTTCGAACAACTTGTTCGTGTACATTCTTTTTCCGAAAACTAGTGTTAGTTCCAGAAAAATGAGAATTGTGAGGGTTGGTTGGCATTTTTATCTATCACCTTTCAGTTTTTTTATACCTGCCACAATCCTTTACCTACATCAAATCTATCCATTATGTCATTCAAAACATTAAACTAAGACAAACATATATACTATATCTAATTAAGAGTGTGTTTTCAGAGCATTTTTTCTGCAAATTTACATCAGTTCATGAGTATCAATTAGTATTTTTTTTTCTTTTCAAATCTAGCTTTCACCCAAACTCACATCTGTCTTTTTGTATCTTCAATTTACCATTTTCTTGCAGCAACTTCAAGATGCAGAACGCCATCTTGATTCTTTTCTTCTTTATTTTGGCAAGCATTACTTCCATTAGACAGTTATAACTCTTATGTTTCACCAACTTTTCATAAAACAGACACATATGCACATGTATAGTGCACAGTCAAGAGAAATATGCATGGGTTTGTGCTTGAGTTGTACATGTTTTGCCCATTTCTTCATATTTTTTCTGAATCTGTTTCAAAGCAAGAGAAATAGTTAGTTATAATCACTTTGAAGGTTACGAAAGCTAGCTCAAATTGTCTCCAAAAGTGACGACAACTTCTCAAGTTGGCTCCAAATCTGAGAGCAATAAACTACGATTGAACAATAAACTTCAAAATGTATTACTAATTCAACACACTAAATGAAACAATAAATTGAACCTTGAACTTCAAATACTACTAATTCAATGTTATGGCATTAGTCTCAAAAAAGGGACCAATCTGGTGTTTCTATCACAAGAACTTTCATACTAAAAGACAACACAAATAAAAATGGGTGTGAAAATAAGTACATGGTTCATCTAAAGTAACTCGGGACTATGTGAAGAATTTCGGACCTCCCTAATATGAATACCAATGTATTTTAATGTAATGCACCCCTTAAGTCATTTTTATTTGTGTCTGATACCTGTATAAAATTTACAATAGTTACAACTTAGAGCTCGATTTGTCTCTAAATTTGGGAGAAACTAGCACGAGTTGTTTCCAAATCTGAAGCTAACTCAAGGAAAGTTGTCTCCATATTTGTGAGAAACTAGCACAAGTTGGTTCCAAATATGTGAAACGCGAAAAAAGTTCAATATTAACACAGATGATATGCATGATTCTAATTTTGAAACCTCATGGTATATCAATCAATTTTCAAATACATAGAAGCTCGTTACATCCTAAAACTTGTAGCTAATCGAATAGGTCTAACTAAAACTAATGGACAACGACTCACAAATATAAAAAGTTCCTGTAGCAATTTGAAGCAAAACATATCTTCAAAGCTAACAAAAACTGTTTGAAATCCTTAAGATATACTCCCTCCGCTCCTTTTTAATAGGCTGGTTTTGTTTTTAGAGAAATTTAAGGAAATTAAGAGAACTAATCATTGAAAGTGGTCCTCATGACACTTGTCAATAAAAGAAGTGAAGTGAAATGGTTCCCATGACACTTGTCAGCAAAATAAGTAAAGTGAAATGGTCCACATGACACTTGTCATCAAAAGAAGTTAAGAGAAAAGTGGTCCCAGAAAATTAAAGTAACATTTGACTTTCCCAATTAGGAAACCAGCCTATTTTTTTGAAACATTTATTTATACAAACCATCCTATTAAAAAGGAACGGAGGGAGTAGTTACTACCCAGGTTATCAACATAATAATTCCAGAACCTAAATAAAATAATGTATAAAAACAATTTGACAGTTGAATCATTCAACATTTTCATATAACTACCATCAACACCGTCACCACTACCGTATACAACTACCACCCTTCCAATTAGATGCTTCTAAATTTTATAGTGTTCATAAAACTACCAGGTTTTATACGAATCAATCAAAATATCAATAACAACACATCATATTAGAAACACCTTCAACTTTTTTTAGAACTAAAAATACGAAACAGTGTGTACAAGAAGTAAGAGTGGGTGAGATTTTTTTTTTATTTTATTAACAACATCTCCATCAGTTTTCATCCACCAAATAATTAAATCATTCATATGCAACATAATCAGTTAAATGAAATCATTAATTATAAAATAAAATTGACGAATCAATCAGTAGCAGTTAAGGTTTCAAACGAAAAACAAAATCAAACAAATATTTAAAACAAATGATGTATTAGACCCTAACAAAATCAAATTCAAACCAAACTAATCGAAACCTATAATATCTGTTTACCTTTGCTTTGTATCTTCAAATTATTGTTGCTGAAGATGATAGTAAATCGATTTTGGAAAATCAATTACAAACCCTAGTTTATTTGTCCTTCTCATTCTCTGTTAAAATTGGTATTCTAAATTTCTGTAATACTATCTACAAATTAATGATCTGTTTGAAATCTACGAATTTTATGATTTTTCTAGACCATTTTGTTTTCTTTTTATAGATCTGATTTTGGTCCCTTTAGGTGAGAGAGAAAACTGAGAATGAAAAATGACGCCAGGATTGTTGTAACGGTTATTTATACAAGGAGGGATATTTTCGTAATCTACTAGTCTCCGAGATGGGCTTCTAGAAGCTTGGGGATATATTTTAAGTTTAAAAGAGTATTATTAAATGGGCCTGATACAAGGGTATATAGATAATGTTTCCTAGGAATTACTGGTTAATCCATTCTAGGAGACCGGTATAGTGTGTAGTCCACCCATAGAATTGGTTTAATCGGTGGTCCAAAAACATGTTTTTGGACCAAATAAATTACTAGCAGATCCAAAGCACGTGCGAGCCTTGTAATGTAATTCCAGAATTGCCCTGTATCTATCTATTTCATTCTCCCCTGCGTATTACTGTGAATTTTTTCTTTTAGCTCTAAAATTTCTCTCTCGACTTTGAAGGAACAATGAAGATTTTATTTCAGCTCAAACGAATTGCGAATTCAAGTTCGATTGATTGGATAGGTAAGTTGATTTAATTTATGTTTTTTTCTTTATTATCTTCATCTGATGTTTTTTTTAGGTTTGTTTGGTTGTCATTTAAATCTGAGATCCAAATCTCTTGATTTCACAGACATAACAATCATTGTTTCCTGAAATTCAACATCCAATTTTTAGCTTAGGCTTCATTTTGGTATTTTTTGGTTGGTTTGTTTCCTAATTTACTATGTTATAGTTGATGTCTTGTTATTGAATTTGAGTAATTCGATCGAAAATGAGAATTATGTAATAGTTTATACATTTTTGGATTGGGGAATGTGTTGTTGGTATGGTGTTGTGATAGATATTATTGTTTTAGTGGTAGAATTCAATGGTGGAAACATTAAGTGTTTACAAGATCTAGGTTTTGAGGTTGGAATTTGTTGCTAGATGGATTATATGAGGTGTGAAAACATGGTATTAAACTCTTCGAGGTATTAAACATGGCTTATCCATTGTTTACTGGGGTCGAGGGGGCGCTTCCCCCTCGTTATCAATTCATTTTTGATGAATATCTTTTTAATGGTAAATGTAATGAATGATTTGAGTACATCTTCGATGAATATATTTTTGATCGTAAATGTACGATCCCTGACACACTCAAACATATATTATCTCCTCTCCTGGTCCTTGGTCATGCGGAGATATAAGAATTGGTTTCGTTTGTATTTTGAAGATGGGTGTAGATTCTAGCACAACAAAGAAGATTAAATCAGCTTCTGCAGAAAAAAATCAGAAACACTAGAAGCCAGAGTTAGATGACTAATTGTGTGGTATACATTCATGTAAATAGTTACTTTTTGGATTTCCTTGCTAATTGATAACTATCTGTTCATTGTGTTTTCATTAGGAGGAATCACAGGAGCGAGATAAAATGTCTATTAATGCTCAGAGACGCTAAAGTTGATGAAAAGGGAAATGTTCTCGATGTGAAAGATTTTAATGTCATGTACATGGACTAGAACTTGGCCCGTGCCGTAACGGCACGGCCACGAAAATAAGTGAAAAAATTATTTTGACCAGTGTTATTCATTTGTTGTTACTATTTAAAGTGACAATTGTTCTTCACACATTTTGATTATTATTTTTTCTTTTGTATTTGACCGAGCTTATTTTAACACCTAAAAAATCAAGCACAATTTGTAAAATATAATGTTATTTGTGTCATAACGACATCGAATAAAAATTGCACACTACTAAATTGACTAATTGTGATACCACCACCAGAACCACCCATTACAACTACCTTTTTCACCAGCAGCATTGCTGCCACGGGCTCCATGCACCGCCACTCACAAACATCACCCTGGTTACCCATAATATATATTGATGTAATTATTAACATTGTTATTATCTATTGAATGAGAGTATATATTCATTTAGATAATTAATAAGACATTTATCATGAGAGATTAATAAAATATTCATTATGAGATAATAATGATGTGCACAGATTAAGACCGTTAGATATGAATTTCTAACTTTCAATCATAGACGTGTCTTATAAACACTTACTTAAACAACCATTGATTTATCTTCTCCCTAAACAAATCTTGAGGATGATACTAAAAACAATTGATAAATTAAGGCACTAAAGATTTCGAGGATGATATCAAATCATCAAGGAAATAAGATTGAGCTAAAGCATGTTCTTGGATTTAATTTCTTTTGTCTCTTTAGTCTATCTCTAGTTACCAAATTTATTTCTGATTTAGGTTTGCTGAAAAGTGGGGAACTAAAGTTTTTAAGTCCACTCCTCCTTCTGGATGTGAGTGAGAGAATCAATTTTTTAATTTTATGGGAATGTAGGTTTTTTATTTTTAGCCTATCAAATTTCTCCACATTGCTTTTGGTTTTTGGGATGGGAAAAAGAGAATATGTACTGCATTATTTCCCAATTAAAGCGTGTATTCATAGGATCGACCACAGACGTGGATTTATCAATCGGGAGGGCAAATCAAGATCTCTCTTTATGTTAACTAACTTAGTTAAACTCTGTTTTATAATACAGAATAAAGAAACATGAAAAAAAATATCACCTAGATATGATATAACTCATGTCATAACCGTGCGACTTAGTAATAAGTTAATATATTGTGTACTGATTTTGATTCGTATCATTCGTTTGCAGTTCTTATTTTAATTGTCATGTATTTTCACCGAGTTTATGTTATCATTAAGACGATCAACCACATTTTATATTCTTTATAACGTTAACCAATTTGTGGCGAAATATTATTAACAAAATATATTACTTTCACCAACACCCATCACATCCAAAATATCACTTGATACCACTTCTTCCCCCACATCACCGTTGCTTCCACCCCCAACCACTGGACGTGGTTTTTAACTTTTAATCACAGACGTCATGAGAAAAGTTAATATTGAACAAACTTAAGTCGTCAATTAATTTATTCCACTATTTTTTTTATTGGTTTGTTTTTATTAAATTCTCTTTTATATTGTAATCAATTTTATTTAACACTGAAAGTCATGATTTGTCTGATCGGGTATTATTTGGGGGATCCAGCGGTATATGATGATATTGCCTTATGATATCTGGTATCATACACGAAATATTTGGTTTTTTTCCTTACCAGTCGTGCGAAAAATAGCTAACTGTATCTTTCACAATATAATATTGTGCGTTTGTAAAGACAAAAAAATATTATTGTTCACTATTATTCACCAACACCCACCACCATTAGAAACAGTCATCGGCACTATTTCTTCCACCACCAGAGAAAGACCAACACCCACCATAATATTTTTGTGTCTTTAATATCTCTACCACCCACTACTTCATCCAATACCACCATTAATATTTATTAATATAATTTTTAATAAAATTATTGTTTGCTAATAAAAATATGTATTTATTAGATCAATTAAGGGGCATTTATGATGAAAAATTAATTAATAATTTATTATGAGAAACTAATGGGATACTAATTAATAAAACATTTATAATAGTTTGGTTGAACAAACCAAGACCGCGGATTTATCTTCTTCCTAGACAAATTTTGGCCACTACTTACATAGCCTTTAGTTCAACGTAGATTTAGCTAGCGCTTAACCCGTGCTGAAACGGCATGGGCATAATTTTTATCTGGATATTAAATTTTATATTTGTTAATTATCGAGTTTACTCTCCTTATCATTACAAAAATTAAGACAAAGCCAATATATATTTTTACTCTTTATTCCACAAATCTTTTATCATGTTTGATATTTTGACATTCTCCCAAATAATGTTTATTCTTGCCCTCTTTCACAACAAAACCAACGATATTTGATATGTTTTATAGTTCGCAAAGACAATAACATATTATCTATCATTTGAAATGGTATTTCCCTTATACATCTCCCTTATTTTAGTGACCGCGCAAAACCAAAACATCGAACTATGTAAAATAAAACAAAATTACATCAC
This sequence comes from Papaver somniferum, assembly GCF_003573695.1. Classification (NCBI taxonomy): domain Eukaryota; kingdom Viridiplantae; phylum Streptophyta; class Magnoliopsida; order Ranunculales; family Papaveraceae; genus Papaver; species Papaver somniferum. Next base: position 133,335,744 of record NC_039367.1, on the reverse strand, counting down.
TCAAACTCATTCTTCCTATAAATAATTGTGTCCCATAAGCTCGAAATCCTTGCTTATTTTGTCCCATTCTTAAATAGACCAAAAAGATTAAAACTCTGAATGGACTCTACAATACATATTACATCGTATGTTCTTATATTTGAATAACACAAATAAATACTAATTCATTTATCTAAGCCACTATATCATAAAACGTTGATACATTTCAGATGGAAACCCATTCGACTTGGAAAAGATATATCTCCAATTCTTGAAAACTCTCAGACAGTCTACGACATCGATTTTCTAAATATGAGCCATTTCAGATGGCAACCCACCACCAAAACCACTAATTACCACTACCTTTTCCACCACCATCACTATCGTCACCGGCTCCATACATCTCCAATCTCAAACACCACCTGGGTCATCCACCACCATCACTATCGTCACCGGCTCCATGCATCTCCAATCTCAAACACCACCTGGGTCATCCCTAATTTCTATGTATATGATTATTAATAAATTTATCATTTATTTTAATAAAAATATATTTAGAAAAATGTAATGGGTTGAAAAGAATTTTAAAAGTTATTATGATTCTTTATTTATAAGTTTATTATTTATCTAATGAAAATATATTTATTAAGATAATTATAAGACTATTTAATAAAAATATATTTAGAAAAATGTAATGAGTTGAAAAGAATTTTAAAAGTTATTATGACTCTTTGTTAACAAATTTATTATTTATCAAATGAAAGTATATTTATTAAGATAATCATAAGACATTTATGATAAGAGATTAATAAAGTATTTATTATAAGAAATTAATGATTCAATAATGATGTGAACAACCAGTGCCATGGATTTATCTTTGCCAGAAATGAATCCTGGCCGCTCTTTATCTTGCCTAAGTTGTCCAAACTATGCTTTATAAGGGAGATAAGGAAGGTGGAGATCGTGAAATAAATGTAAGTTTTTTATAATGCTTGTGATTTGTTTTTGTCTTTTTCTTCTTTTAAAGTGTATATCTCTTCCTGTTATAAAGTGTATATCAACATTATTTATTGATGTTTACACTATACACTAAGTTGAGGACCAATCTCTGGTGATCAAGATTGCAGAAGTCTATGCAATAATCCCCACTTTCTTTTAAAGTGTATACTAGTAGAATTAATTGATATGTAACGATGGATATGTAGGCGATGTTCTAATTCTTAAATATTTTTCAGCTGTGTAATTTTTTTTCGTTTTTGGTTTCAGTTTTGTAGCTGTCTCGGCTAGTACTACAGCGTTGTGCTGTCTTTTGAAAAAGGTCGATTTTAGTAAGCTTCAAAATGGCAGGTAATATATTCATGTTTGTTGTTGAGTCCAATGCCCTCGTATGTGCACTTGTTTCCTATGTGTTGAGAGGTATTCATAGATTTAGGGGATCATTCATCCTTTTTTTGTCATTTTAATGGGTGTCCTAATGTGGTGGACGTATAAATGTTGTTATATAGAAAGTTGGTAGTACAGAGAGGCCATGGAATATATAGAGGAAGTAAGTGGGTACAGAAATTTGTTATATTTTCACTCATTACATATCAATATCTATTCTTTTTGTGTGCGCACAATGATTATGTTATTACAATGGGGATTGTAAATTTTCAATTCTTGTGTTTTTTCCAGTACATGTACTGTGATATCTACTAGGTTTCACTCAGTGCATATCAATCAATATCTACTAGGTTTTCACTCAGTGCATATTGATATGCACTAGGTTTTCACTTAGTGCATATTGATATGCACTAGTATTTCACTCAGTACTTATCAATATTACTAGCTAGAAAATAAAGGGTGAAACTAGCGTAGTAGACCCTAAAAAATACATATCGATATGTACTAGGATTTCACTCAGTAAACTGTGTCATGTAAATTGTGTTGTATGAGCTGTTATATGTATTCATTTCGCTAACATATTATCAATATTAAAAAACTTATGATTTGTATATTTTTGCTAAACGTGCAGTTGGTAGGATGCCATAGACGTTTGGGTAGACGTCAGCCCGGTCAAGCTTTCGTGGACGTTGTTGAGACACAAATGTTCTTTGACTACTAGCCAGAAATTTGTTTTACTTGGTAAAATATATCGTACTTCTGAAAGTAAAGACCATCTGTTTGGAAGTATTAATTTGTGAAACTTTTGGGTTTATCCATTTTTATTTATGTATGGATAATACTTTTTGTATAGCGGGCATTGAAAGAATTGGTAATTGTTCGTCTGCCTTTTTGTTTTGGTGTGATACTTGGTATGTTTGTGTTATTTCATTAATATGGTTATTTTCTTAGAATAGAAGCTCAGTTCATTTGTATTTATAGATACAAGAAAAGAAACTACAATTTGTAATCATTCTCCGGATCCTTTTATCCAAATTTTGTAGGTTGATTGTTGGTTGAATTAGTTCTTACTGCGGCACTACTTTCACAAACAATACCATTTTCTTCCTTTGAAGTGTCAACTGACAGTTCATAGTATTTTTTCCTAGGGTAAACTTGCTTAAAGGGAATGATCTTGTTTTGATCAGTTGACCATGCACGTATCCGAATCGCTAGAATAATTGTGTAAAAACTTGAAAAGTCGATACTCGGTACACATCAATATGTATTAACGGTTTCATTCAGTACATATCGACATGTACTATAGGATTATACTAATTATACAGTTGAGTACATATTGATATGTACTAGACGATCATTATGTTGGTTGTTGGTTGAATTAGTTCTTACTTCGGCACTGCCTTCATAAACAATATCATTTTCTTTCCTTTGAGATGTCAACTGACAGTTCCTAGTATTTTTTTTTCCTAGGGTAAACTTGCTTAAAGGGAACGATCTTGCTCTGATCGGTTCACCATGCATGTAGTATAATTGCTAGAATAATTGTGCAAAAACATGAAAAGTATGATACTCGATATGTACTAGACGATCATTATGTTAACAATTACGTATTGAAAGAAAATAAACACACCCAATTTCTCACAGTACATACAAATATGTACTGGAAGGTGATACTATCAAAAACCGCCAAGTTTCTGCCAGTACAACCAAATATGTAATGTAGTTTTTACCAGTATAGATAAATATGTATTGGAAGTTGACACTGTCGAAACGAGCTAGTTTATGCCAGTACAAACAAATATGTACTGCAGTTTCTGTCAATACATACATCCAAATATGTACCGCAGTCAATACATCCAAATATGTACTGCAGTTTCTGTCAATACATACATCCAAATATGTACCGCAGTCAATACATCCAAATATGTACTGCAATATAGTTACATATGTACTGCCAATCGACACCGTCAAATCCCACCTAGTTTCTGTCAGTACAACCAAATATGTATTTCAGTTTTTATGCAGTGTTGAATCGTACACATCAATAAGGAACAAAAGTGAAGTAAACATTTGTGTTGGGTATTCAAGCATAAAATAGGGTATTACCCGATACATATTGAAAATGTATCCTCTTTTTTAAGAACATACTGCATGCTATTTTTCTTCCGCATAAATTTGCAAAAATGAAAGAGGTTTATACAAAAAATCAAAGAATCAATTTTTCTTTCGATACATACTAATACGTACTGTGTAGGATACAAAACAAAAAGGAAAAGAAGTGAAAATCTATTTTTGCAGGACTATTTTTGAGTACTACTTATTTTTTGCGAATAACAGAGATAACATATTTTAGAAAGAAAGTAACACATATACTATGGTTATAGAGATACATAGCCATAGTTTCTCCAGCACCACCACATCAATATCTACTCCTTGTTTCATATGCCTCCGCCGCCATTGATAACTTCATTCAGACACCAGTGAATAATTTCACCTCTTCTCTTTCTCCATGATTTTTTTTCACCAGATCTGTTTAGGTTTTTCCCTCTAGCTTCTCCTTCTCACGCGCCACCACTATCAATTACTTCCTCTAACGCTGCCGCCATCAACACCTCAGATTTTACTTCAAATTAATTGATCTCTCTGACGCCATCAACGCAACCTATCTTCTCCTTTTTCGTGTTTTAGTTGTTTCTTTAATCTGATAATCACACGTATAACGGGAAGGGTTCAGTCGTAATTTCCATCTTTTTTGGACCTCTCATTAAATGGTTTTTCCCACTGGACTACGGGATAACTACTACACGGGTTCGTGGACCAACTAGCAAATCTCCCAAATGTTTCCCACGTATAAAAAGGAACGATTTTTTGGGGACCATGGTTTTTCTTGGGGGACCATGGTTTTATTTTGGGTAAATAAATTAGAAGTAAATATAGGTCACCCCTTATCTAGATATTTATATTAATACCTAAATTACCCTCATGATTAATTTTGGGTGATGATTAGCTAGTGTTAATAATAGTTAGTGTAATGATTAGTGAGATGATTAAGTTAAAGATAATTAGTGAGATTAAAAAATCAGATGACTTTTTTTTTAAAAGTAGAATTATTGAGAGAGTATAGTTAGAGAAGATGAAGAAGGAAAACTTGAAAAACGATGGATTTTACCAACCAGAATCGGAGGAAGGGTATTTGGGTACCCAGGTATGCTTCAAACTTAGATAATGTTGGTTGAATTGCTCCAAACTTTCAAAAAAATGAAATTTTTAATGTAAATTTGGGCCAGTTCGGTTAACCATACGTCAACAACATGTAACCGAACACATCTGAAAGTGTAGTTCGGTTACCATATGTCAAGAACATGTAACCGAACACACCTGAAAGTGTAGTTCGGTTACGTTTTCCAAACACGCAGGTTACCGAACTCGCTCGTCAATGGAGGTTTTGGTCGTACAGTGCAATGTTCGGTTACCTAGGATAAAATGGTAGGTAACCGAACTTTGAACTTGACAATTTATTTGAGTACATCTTGTGTGTTCGATTAGTTCGCAAACTTCAACTCAACCAAGTTCCCAACCGAACTTAAGGTTAAAAGTAACCTAGTGTTAGAAGTTCGGTTGGTTCGCAAACTTCAACATATTTTGCGAATCAACCGAACTGGGCTTATAAGTAGAGTTCGGTTACAAAGAAAATTTAATAATTTTGCGAACGAACCGAACTTATGGACTTGTATTGTTATAATACAAGGAGTTCTAGTTAAAAGTATTTTTTTGCGAATCAACCGAACTTTGAGTTCGGTTAAGAAAAAAATAATTTGTGATAACCGAACTTTTTACTGAAAAAAAACTCCATTCAACCTCTCCGCAACTTCCATTTTCAACTCATTTTGATGATTAGTTCTCATTTATTCAACCAAAAACGAATGACAAGTAATGGGTTTGTGAGAATATCTTTGTTAATGTTTTAAATTAAGCTATATATATAGTGGTGGTGGTGGTAATCGGAGGTGGTGGTGGTAATCGGTGGTTGTTGGTGGTGATAATTGGAGGTGGTGGTGGTGGTAATCGGCGGTGGTGGGCGGTGGTGATAATCGGTGGTTGGTAGTGGTAATCGGCGGTGGTGGTGGTGGTGGTAATCGGTGGTTGGTGATGGTGGTGGTAATCGACGGTGGTGGGAGGTGGTGGTGAGAGGAGGTGGTGGTTATATATATATGTAGAGAGAGAGAGGGTTATTATGTTGGTTTTAAATTAAATTAGGTTAAGGATAGGTTAGTCATTTCAATGTTCTAGGACACTCCTTATAACTATAGGGAAGGTGGCTTAATAAGACCATGGTCCCTAAAAATCATTCATAAAAAGTGAACCCCGCGAGCCCACCACCAGGAATTATAAGGGGCCCATCTATGGTGCCATACTCGTGAGAATTCAGGGTTCAATCTCCCGGTCAATATACAGTACCATTTACGCTAAAATAATGAAAGAGTAAAAAGATACGGTATCTACCTAAAGGATCAGAAGGTTGCCTGGGTGGGAAGCAGCACCAAACATATTGGTCCCACTTCCATCACTATCTCCACCACCACCACCACCCTCATCATCATCATCTGATTCATCTCTCTCTGGTCTCGTCTATGCACACCTACTTCTTCTGATTTACTTCTCTTTCCCTCTTTAATTTCTTTGTTGCATACCATTTACTGCTACTATTCTTTCATCAGTCGTCACGAGTCAAATATATTAAACATCTCTCCCTAACTCACTTTAACTATCGAGTATTGTAATATGGAAGGTGGTTTGTAATGGCAACTGCAAGATGAAACTTAGCTTATATAAAGACAACTCTCTTTATTGATGTTTATAAAATCTCTCAAAACTAAACACAAGCTCTAATCTTGCTCATATGATCAACCACAATTTTGGTGATCATATATATATAGAACTATGAATTCCTTTTCCTAGTCCTATTACCTTATTACATGTCTTTCCTTTTCTTAGAACTTAGCTAGCTCCTAATTCTTAGAACTTCATTTATTTCCTATTCTTATCCTAACCAACTTGTTAGTGATTTCTATATTGAAGATTAACCAACATTCTCCCCGTTAAGCTTCAACCTTACCCGTGACATATCTTGTACTCCAATCAGTTGTCTCATTTCTTCAAACTTGATCCGAGCTAATGCCTTTGTCAATATATCTGCTTTCTGCTCAGTTCCTGGTATGTGTTCAACGTTAATGACCTCCTTCTCGATGCATTCTCGTATGAAATGATACCTTTTGTGAATGTGTTTCATATTCCCATGAAACACTGGATTTTTAGTGAGTGCAATTGCAGACTTATTATCAATCTTGATGAGAACTTTTTCAGGTTCTCTTCCTTTGATTTCACCCAACAGTTCTTGAAGCCATATTGATTGTTTAGCTGCTTCTGTTGCAGCCATAAACTCAGCTTCACAGGATGAGAGGGATACAGTGTCTTGCTTCTGTGAACACCATGTAATAGGTGCTTCTCCTAGATAAAATATATGACCAGTTGTACTTTTTCCATCATCTTGGTCAATATTATGACTGCTGTCACTATACCCAACAATTCCTTTTGATCCTCCTCGACCATACTTCAATCCGCAGCTGATTGTTCCTCTTAGATATCTCAGTATCTGCTTTATTACATCACCATGAGACTTGCGTGGACTCTGCATAGAACGGTTTGATATTCCCACAGAGAAAGACAAGTCTGGTCTTGTGTGTAACAAGTATCTAAGGCATCCAACATTTCTTCTATAACTCGTTGGATCAATCTCAACTTCTTCTTGTGCCTTTGAAACTTTAAGTCCAAACTCCATTGGTATCTTAGTTGGATTACAAGTTTCAAGTCCTGCTTCTTTCAGAATTCTCCTTGCATAAGCTTCTTGTTTAATCTAAATCCCATCTACTCCTTGATGGAATTTTATGCCAAGGTAATAAGTGAGTTTTCCGAGGTCTGACATCTCAAACTTTGATGACATTTCTCTCTTGAACTCATTGATCACCTTAAGGGAGTTTCCAGTCAAAAATAGATCATCTACATAGACTGCAATCACAAGAAGCGTTCCCTTTTCTTCTCTTCTGTATACAGAAGTTTCTTTAGAACACTTTATGAATCTCATTCCCTTTAATATTTGATCTAACTTTGTATTCCAGGATCGAGGAGCTTGTCTTAGACCATATAGAGCTTTTGATAACTTATAAACCTTATGCTCTTGTCCTTTTACTTCAAAACCTTCTGGTTGTTCAACATACACATCTTCTCGCAATTCACCATGTAAGAATGTTGTCTTAACGTCTAAGTGGTGAATTTCCCATGAGTTTGATGTTGCCTCTGCAATTGATAAGCGTATTGTTTCAATTCTACCAACTGGTGCAAAAACTTCATCAAAATCTATGCCTGAGTCTTGTACATATCCTTTAGCTACAAGCCTTTCTTTGTATTTATTGACAGTACCATCAGCATTCCGTTTTATTTTGAAGATCCACTTAAGACCAATCACTTTTACCCCACCTGGCTTATCAACTAGAAACCAAGTCTTGTTTCTGTTGATTGAAATAATTTCTTCTCTACATGCTTGTGTCCATTTAGTCGAGACCTTTGCTTCCTGAAAATTCCTTGGTTCATCATTAACAGAAAGTAGCATAATCTCACATTCTTCTGCAGCTTGAAGAACATAATCCTCCAGATACTGTGGCTTTTGTATCTGTCTTGTTGATTTTCGCAGTGGAATGGGTTGAGTTATTTCATCGATCTCTTCTTCTTCTTCTTCTTCTTCTACTTCTTCGTTATTCTCAGTGTTTTCATTATTCTTTTCTTCTTCTTGATTAACATCATTGTTTCCATTGGTATTGATGATTATGGGTCCTTCGCCTTCATCAATTACTTGATCCCATCTCATGTGAAACATTCATGGATCCTTACTTGGTCCATCATTAGTTTCTTTCCAGTTCCAGTTTGCTTTTTCATCGAATACCACATCTCGACTCACTATTACTCTTTTCTTTGTTGGATTGAATAATCTGTAAGCTTTGGATCCAGGCTCAATTCCTAGATTCACAAGAGTCTGAGATCGATCATCCAGTTTCTTAAGAGTTGCAGAATCAACTTTTGCGTATGCTTTGCAACCAAACACTCTTAAATAATTTATGTTTGGTTTTCTCTTTCGCAAGCTTTCATATGGAGTCATGTATTTCAGAGCTTTCGTAGGTATCCTGTTTATTAGGTATGTGGAGTGTCGTACAGCTTCTCCCCATAGATAATTAGGTACCTGCATATCCTTTAAAGAACTTCTTGTCATCTCCATTAGAGTCATGTTTCTCCTCTCCACCACTCCGTTTTGTTGTGGTAGCCCTCGAACCATCTTGTTCTGAGACATAGTTTTTAAGGTTCTGAAACTTATGTCTCCTAACCTTGCGTGCCAGTTCCATGTCTGATCTTCCAGTCTCATATTCAGACACAATGGCCTTCCAATCATGAGACTTATCTTGTAGAGTCTATTGAGCGTGAGACTCTAACTAAAAGTCTTCCACTTGGGTCATGAACTGTTAGATAATCTTGTCGCATTCTAACATCACATCCAACTTTTGTAGCTTGTCCTAAACTTAGAATGTTTCTTTGTAAGTTTGGGATGAAGTAGATGTTTGTGACAAGCTTCTGTTCTCCAGTATTGCTCTGAAATATAATTGATCCTTTCCCTTCAATTTCTACGGAAGATCCATCCCCAAACTTCACTTGTCCTTTGATTTTCTCATTGAGTTCAGAAAAGTAGTGTCTCTTACCAGTCATGTGATTGCTGGCTCCATTATCTAAATACCAGATTCCTTCTTCTCCATCCTTTGATTCGTAGTTCTTTGGTATTTGTTTCCCTTCGTTTAAGAATACAACTTCGTGCATGAAAAGAGTTGTACCTGCTTCCCTTGTTTCATTCTTGTTTGCTTCTTCCATCTTTTGTATTCTTTCAGGGCATACAGAGGAGAAGTGTCCTGGTTTATCACATTTGTAACAAATAATGTTTGATCTATCCTTCTTTTCTTTCCCTTGATTTTGATCATTCTGACTTGTTGTTCTATCTTGTGAGTTAAACCTTCCTCCCCTTCCTCGGCCTCTGTTTACTCTACCACCTCTTCCACGACCTCTTCCTCTTGTCGCAGATTTTTGTTGGTAAGAGTTTGTGTACAAGAGTTTTCCTTGAGTTTCTCCATTGTTTTCTTCATCAAGGATTCTCTCTTCATATGCTTTCAATCTTCCAATTATATCTTCATAGCTAGTCTTCTTTAAATCTAAGACTTGTTCGAGAGAGGCTATGATATGAATATACTTGGATCTTGGTAAACTATTGAGAAACTTCTTTACCAGTTTATCTTCATCAATGGATTGTCCAAGTGATGCAGCTTTTGAGGCTATCTCTGATAGCTTTCCTGCAAAGCTATCAATAGTATCAGTGTCTTTCATCTTCACTCTTTCAAATTCAGACATTAAGGTTTGCAGACGGGCTTCTTTAACTCGATCAGCTCCGAGATTACGTGCCTTTATTGCATCCCAAATTTTCTTTGAAGTTTCCTGTTCACCAACTTGTAGAATAAGACATTCTGGTATTGCTTGAAAGAGTAATCCAATGGCAACATTGTTTTTGTCTGGGTCCAATGTACCAGGATCAATTGTTTCCCAAACTTTGTAGATTTTCATCAGTACCTTCATTCTCATGGCCCATACTGTGTAGTTTGTGGCGTTGAGGATTGGAACTTGTATTGATGGTGGCGTGAACTGTTTTGCACCAACAATGGTGGTTTCGTTTTTCATGGCTCAGAAACAAGCTCTGATACCAATTAATGGCAATTGCAAGATGAAACTTAGCTTATATAAAGACAACTCTCTTTATTGATGTTTAGAAAATCTCTCAAAACTAAACACAAGCTCTAATCTTGCTCATATGATCAACCACAACTTTGGTGATCATATATATATAGAACTATGAATTCCTTTTCCTAGTCCTATTACCTTATTACATGTCTTTCCTTTTCTTAGAACTTAGCTAGCTCCTAATTCTTAGAATTTCATGTATTTCCTATTCTTATCCTAACCAACTTGTTAGTGATTTCTATATTGAAGATTAACCAACAGTTTGGGTCTAATAGGTGGTGGTGGTGGAGGAGGAGGAATTTCATCAGGAGGTTCAACAAATGGGTCGGTATCAACGGTTACAAAAGCTGTACCTTTAAATTGCATAACTTTGATCATGAACTCATTATTGTTGCTAAACATATGGTTTGCTCTTTCTTGTTTGTATGTAGGATGTTTCTTAACACCGCAAAGAGGCTCAGAATCATGAGGACATCAGAGATGAATGGACTAGGTACATATACCTTATTGTCTTTTTTGGAGATTTTTCTTTACTTTTTATCAGTTCTGACTATTATACCAAGGTTTAATTGGTGTATACTAATCTCTTTATCTTCATATATTTGTTTACACCAGCTCCAAGATTTGAAGATCCTGAGAAACAAATGAAGAAGCCTATATAGTCTACTTGCACGAGAACTCGGGTAAGATGAATAAAACCTAAACCAAAGAAAGAAAAAGATATTTAGAAACTCAAGATGCAGAGCTTTTTGACTAGTAAAGATCAGTCTGTCACTGCCTATATTCTGGCCTTTTTAGCGGATATAACCCATGCTTTGGGAATCCAGTGTTGTTGTTTTTTTGGTTCTGAGTCATACTCCCTCCGTTCTTTTTTAATAGGCCAGTTTTGTTTTTAGCGAAATTTAAGGAAATTAAGAGAACTAATCATTGAAAGTGGTCCTCATGACACTTGTCAATAAAAGAAGTGAAGTGAAATGGTCCCCATGACACTTGTTAGCAAAAGAAGTAAAGTGAAGTGGTCCACATGACACTTGTCATCAAAAGAAGTTAAGAGAAAAGTGGTCCCAAAAAATAAAATAACATTTGACTTTCCCAATTAGGAAACTGGCCTATTTTTTTGAAACTTTTATTTATAGAAACTGGCCTATTAAAAAAGAACGGAGGGAGTACATGTTTTGGTTGTTCTGGTTTTTTGATCATCTAGGGTCATATATACATGCATGCTTAATCTGAAAATCTGCTTCGGCATACTGTAAATACGAGTGCTTTATTGCTAGTTAGCTATTTGAGTTTGTTCTTACCTTGCTTTGTTTCCTTGGCCATGGAATGGAATTTTTTGCGTTTGTTTCATTTTTACAATCTATTTGCTGCAGTATTGATAAACTTAAAAACAAATGCTAAATTAGAAAGAAGAAACAATAACTTTAGAATGCCGATGCCCATCATGTGATTTACTCAAATTTTGGATGTATGGTTTCTTCTGTAGAACTTTTCTGAAAGCTCACTCTTCCTTTCTAAGACCTTACTTTGAATCTAGTTAGGGGGATTTTAGGTTTTAGACTTTTTTTCCTTTTGTTTATGATTGCTTAATGTGAAATAACAATCAGTTTCTTTGTAACAAGTATAGTTACAAATAGATCAGTGAACATTTCTGAAAGACAGGAACTATTGCATAACGTTCTGACATCATTTCATATCCTTGTATCTTGGTTCCCGACTTCCTGATAAGGTAGTCTATATTAGCAGATATTCCTTGCAAAGTTGCTATAGTAAAACAAACCTTGTTAAAGTACTTGTAAAAATGTGCTGCGAAAAAGACCCTGAAATTGTTGCTATAAATTCATAAAATACAGTTATGGTGATTGATGTTTTTTTTGGAAATGTAAATTGTTAAATGAATACCTTGTTTGTATCATATTACTCTTCTGGATAAGAACTGTAAGCACGCCACTTAGAAAGTTTGGAACAAAGATCGCACTCACAGTTTAACAGAGAAGTTATTGAACATTGTTTACCATCATAGTTTCTTCATATCTATCTATCTGTCTATTAAAGGCACACCCGAACTAATTCCTTTGATACAAAACTTAACAAACAAAATTTACAGAAAGAATTACTGAACAAAATAACAGGCTCGAAGAACGAATTTCTTTTTCTTCATTTCGTTCTTACAGAAGACCAATTACAGGTGAATTACTAAAAATGGGTCTCTCTTTGTTGGAATTATTGCTGTCATTACTACTGCTTTTTCTTCGAGGCTTTGCTTCTTCTAACATTGTTATGACATCTCTCATGGAGGGCCTTTCTTTGGGTAGTTTGGCTGTACATAAAAGTGCAATCCGAAGAACAAGAAGCATTTCTTCTTCAACATGTTTACAACTTCCACCTACATTTGGATCCAAAGCTTCATCTAAAGTTCTGTTATTGCGGATCTTTTCTCGAACCCATTCTACAATGTTCACCGAGTCTCCGAATTCAGGATCTACTGGCCATCTTCCTGTTAGAAGCTCCATTAACACTACCCCGAAACTGTAGATATCGCTCTTCTCGTCGACCTTCAAGGTGTATCCATATTCTGCAAAGAAGGAATGCAAATAAAAGAATCACCGGTCTATTTAGTGTGAAGTGTAAACATTTTGATATAGCAGTCAAAATAAGTGTTCATGAGTAAGCCAACTCACCTGGTGCAATATATCCGTAAGAACCTGCAACCATGGATACCGTTTCATTCTTCTTGATCATCATTTTTGCAATTCCAAAATCAGCAATCCTAGCATCGAGATTCTCATCAAGCAAGATATTGTTTGACTTGATATCTCTGTGAATTACTGGAGGATGGCAGTCGTGGTGAAGATATGTCAATCCGTGAGCAACTCCGACGGCTATGTTGTACCTTGAAACCCAATCAACCAACAGTTTTCCAGCTTGTTTCCCGTGTAAAGCTTCGCCCAGACTTCCATTTTGCATGTACTCGTAAACGATCATTACCTCTGAATCGTTATGAAGGTACCCTAGCAAACGGACAATATTTCTATGTCGAAGCCTTCCTAGAAGACTCACTTCTCCCATTAGATCGTCATTCTCAGGACTACTTCCAGTTTCAATATCAGAGTGTGGTGATTTCCAGAGCTTTTTAACGGCCACCGTTGTCTGAAACCTTGGCATTTCAGCCTTGTAAACTTTCCCGGTTCCACCCATACCAATAACATTTGTTTCCTTAATACACGCGAGTAAATCAGCACTAGTGAAGTTAAGTCTCTGAAATGCTAAGAACCTCCATGGCCAGTCTCCATTTTTCTCACTGAATTGATCTTCAAAACAACTGACATTCGATTTCCATCTAATATACGCCCACCGACCTACAAAAATTGCTATTCCTAGAGCTATAACTGAAGAAATACCGACAAACCATCCGATCATTATGTGTTTCAACCGATTCTTCCTTTGCTTGCTCAATGAATTCATGTTGTAACTATGAGAACATGGTGGAAGAACACTCCCGCAGAGACCAGCATTGCCAGTAACATCATTTACGTTAATATTTTTTAGTATACCATTCGTAGGCAGTGGACCCTCTAGCTTGTTATACGAAATATTAAGCATTTCCAAGGCTGGTGAGCTTCCTAAATTCTGTGGTAATACACCGACAAGTGAATTGTTGGATAGATCAAGCATTGCTAACGAGGACATGACTGCCAACGATCTAGGAATTTCTTTGGTGAGCTGATTGTTGCGAAGATTCAGATTAATCAACTTTCCACAGGAAGCAATACTTGATGGGATGTTTCCATGGAAAAAATTACTGGACAGATCAAGAATGGAAAGTGAAGGGCAATCCTGAAACATGTCTGGTATTTCACCTTCCAAGTTGTTATATGCAGCCATGAAAGTCTGAAGATTTGGTATTGAAAGAATACTAGAAGGAAGTAATGACTGAAGATGGTTTCGAGATACATCGATGAATGAAACAGAAGTCGATAAACCAATCTCATCTGGTATTTTACCAGTAAGACTATTGTTAGCCAATTCCAACCTTTGAAGCTTTGGAAGTCTACCAAACCCAATTGGAATTGTTCCAGACAAAAAATTGTTGTGAATCCGAACTCGAACTAATGAAGAACACTTTGATAAACCGATTGGAATTGAACCCGTAAAACCATTATTGAAGAGAATGAGTTTAGTAAGATTACCTCGATCACATAAACCGCTTGGTAATTCAGCAGATAATGAATTTGTCGAAACATCTAACCACTGCAACGGAGACTTCTGACCAAGATTCATTGGTAAAGGACCTGTCAAAGAGTTATTCCACAGCTCGAGTACCTGTAACTCAGTCAAGTCACCAAGTCCATTCGGAACCTGGCCGGTTAACCGATTAGACATCAGATTCAAGAGCTGTAAATTCTTCAACAAAGACAATTCAGCTGGAATTTTTCCTGACAGGTAATTCTCAGAAAGATCTAACAGTTCTAATGAAGTAATGCTACCAATTTCGATCGGAATATCGCCTTTTAATTCGTTCCGGTACAGGAAAATCGTCGTAAGCTTCTTTAAGTTCCCCAGTTCAGCTGGAATGTGCCCACCAATGTTCCCAACAGCCAGATCCAAGTACTCAAGACTAACGAGCTCACCAAATTCAGCTGGGATTTCACCTTCAAACTCATTATATCCAATGATAATTCTCTGTAGAGATACTAGTTGTCCAATTTCTTTCGGTATTGGACCGGTAAGATTATTACCTGAAAGACCCAAAAATGTCAAATTCCGCAAACTTTTATACACTGCCGGGATCGAACCAGTGAAGAAACTCCCTCGAAAATCCAAGATTTGAAGAGACGTCGAAGTTGCAAGATCTTTCGGTAGCAGACCTGAGAAGTTGTTATTAGATGCATTAACAACTTTCAAGCCTACTGCATTACCAAGACCAACAGGAAATTCACCAACAAAGTTATTCTGACTAACATCAAAATTCTCTAGTAAAGTAAGTGTCGATATGCTTTTCGGCAATGCCGATGAAAACCCATTTCCGGATATATTAAAATCAGTTAAACTTTGTAACTTTTGAATATCATCTGAAACATTGCCACTTAAATTCATATAAGAAAGATCAAGTTTCTGAATCACTCCGTTAGAGTTGCATGAAATGCCACTCCAGTCACAATAATGTACAAGTTGTTTCCAATCTTTCAGCCGATTTGTCGGGTCTACTAAACTTGCTTTTATCGATAATAATATCGACGACGTTTCATTATCAACTGCAGAAACAGTAGCTGTAATACCAATGCAAGTAAAGAAGATGACTACAAACTCCCATTGATTGAACAAGTACTTGTTCATTTTCGACTTCATTGACATATTACTACTACTCTCTTTGTTTTGCTCTCTGAGTAGTTAGATACCAGCCATGATTGTGCGGTGCAATAACAAAAAGAGCAGAGGAAGATATTAAACTAAAAGGAAAGATGAATGTCAATATTAATGCATGATAATGGTTGTGAAGATTATATTAGTTTTAAGTGCTAGTAATATAATGTTCTTCGTGTGATCTTGGGTCCCGAATAGCTGTTAATATGGATGAAATGAAGTGTAGTTTAGAGTTAAAAAAATGTCTTGGAGTTATTAGTAAGTATTATCCGACATCAAACAAAGATTGTGTTTTTTTCTTTCTTTTTCCGTCCAGTTTCTTGCTTGGTATTAAAATTACTCCATTCTGCTTCTACTTCTGTGATGATGGATAGCCAACTTAATGTATAGTAAAAAATAGATTTAGTTTTGTATTTTACCCAAATTACATTTAAACGGCAATAGAGATAGTAAAAAAAAGAAAGAAAGAAAAGAACAGAGAAGCTAAAATTAAGTAGTGTATTTCTGTTAGTCAAGTAGTAATAATGCAAGACAATCAGCACAGAAAGATTATTGGTTGAGTGACAGAAGAGAGGGATTAGATTAAATTAAACCATAATGATGAAGCAATAAATGGAAGAATATCTTCCCATGTTAAGAGGAGATACACTCCATAAAAATACAACAAATTAAAGGTAAGGTCATATTTAAGTAATTTCATGATAATCCTTGTGTAGTAAAAAACAAATTAAAATCACAAGAAACTCAATAGTCCATAGTGGATGAGTGGATGGAAAAAGAAGACGAACAAGAATAATAATGCCTCCCTTGGAAAATGAAAGATCGGTCGATCAATCATGGAGGTGTGGGGTTCAGGAGTCATTGGACCCACCAGAACCCTCATTCTTTCTTTCGGGAAGATCAAAACATCGCCATGTCGTTATCACATGTTTCCACATGTCATAACCAGCCAATATAAAAAAATCACCGGTTTGTTTAGAAATAGTAGAATCAGAAGAAGGGAACCAGTAGTGGTAGTAGCGGGTTATATATGCGCAGCGATCCATTAAACAAATAACAAATACTGCTGTGTCGAGGTGGGAAGGAAGGAAGGGAAGGGAAGGGAAGGGAAGGGAACCATCTGACGTCGCAGCTTCTTTGGGACTTTCTCTCTATTATTGGGGTCCACTATACCTAATCTTAGTACCCTGCATGCTGAGTGCTGACATTATGGCCACCTGCGACCAGGTTGTGTTCCGTATTCCTTTTGTTTTTAAATTTCCCCTTGGGTACATGTTTCATGCATCACAAGGAATCGGCCGTTTTACGAATACAAATTGAAATTTGAGATTTGAGAACCATCAAGTTGTCGGATGGTTATCATGCTCTCTCCCATTGTGGAGGTAGGACCTGAATTTAGTTATTGACGAACCAATTCCAATTTAAAAGAATTTGGATATAGTCTAGGGGTCACTGTATTATCTTTATAAAAAAAACATACTTTTTACAGGAAAATAATAGAAGAGACAAAAGAAATGGAAACGGCATGACTTCTCATTAGTTGATCAAACCTATTACATAATATAGTTGTCCTTTATATACAATCAAAGGTAAAACCCTAATTATCTTGTTGGGCCGCACACCTATGGGTAGGCCCTACAACACGCCCCCTTGTGCGGTCCAATAAAACTTCATATGCAATGCTTCACATTTAGTGCTTCAAATGTAGTTCTTCAAATGTCGTCCCCTCCTAGATGACTTGTGCGGAAATCAATTGCCGCATTAAAACTTTGACAAGGAAAAAACCCAGTGGGATAAAACCTTGGTACAACTCTTCACACTTTACATGTAGTTCATCACATGAAATACGATCTTCAAAGATCGACGAGTCTAAGTTAATTGCCTCGTTAAAACTTTGTCAAGGAAAAACCCAGTGGGACAAAACCTTAACTAAAGAAAAAGAGTACAACATTAAGTGAACTTAGAACATAGATGGATGCGTATACGTTGCCTCATTAATTAAAACCTTGACAAGGAAAACCCAGTGGGATAAAACCTTGACGAAGGGAAAAGAGTACAACGTGACAGATGCAAGTAAGGGTGATCCGTTGCAGATGATCACTTTGCTCCGTTGAAGTTGACTAGTCGTTTCACAACTCCTGAGGAAGAAAATCCTTGTAGGAAAGACAATAGTCTTAGCTGGGGAATTACATTCTCGGTGTTTGTTGTTGTCTCATTAAAAAATCTTGCCGAGTAACAAAACCCTGTGGGAAAAAGCAACCTCGGTGAAGGAAAATAGTTCAACGCACCATTAGATGCTCCCCCTAATGTTAAACATTTTTCATTAGTCTAATGCAGTCAAAAGGAGTTTATCACACTTTACTTTAGTGACTTGAATGTTTATATGACCTTGTTGTTGAATCTGGAAGTTACGTTGCTTAACATACTATCGCGTTTCATTTCTTTGATTCAGATATTTTCAGTAATATCAACGCGATATTTATGCCTTCAATGTTCAACATACTTGATGTTTTTAGTGTTGTCTCGCTAAAAACCTTGTCGAGTAACAAAACCCTTTGGGAAAAACTATTCTCGATCGAAGGGAAAAAGAGTACAACATATCTTCAATTTCAAAGTAAAATATGTCGACATCATATCATTGGATCCTCCCCCTGATGTCGGCATCTCCCCCTGATTACTTTCAGAGTTGTTCCAGACTGTTCCTTTAGTCATGTACTTTTCGAAACTGAATATCGGTAATGACCTAGAAAATAGTCTACCGTATCTCCCCCTGATTACTTTCGTTAATCAACAACCTTTGGATTGCAGATCCTTTAACATTCCTTTTATGTCTTTGCAGGGATAAAAAAAACTCATGTCAATGGTTAATTTTAAGTACATGATTACGTTCACTGTACCTTTCCAATGACGTTGCATTGGCGATGAGATATATCTAGCTAACAAGTTCCCTGAGGGTGTAAAATTCTATCGAGTACATTATTATACGAAGTACAACAATGCGTCTATTGTACTTATATATCGGAATTTCATCTCCCAACACATCTTCGTCATATTCCTTTGGACGAAATGGTTACTTACTTACATTTGAACCTCGACTAATCATGGGAGTGCTATCAGGATGCATGTCTTTGTTAAATTTCCTGACAACTTTAGACATATGCAAACTGGTGGAATAATATACCACAATCTCAGTATTCGGTCGAGCTTTCCCCAGATTTTCATCTCAAATTTGGATTTCAAATAGCTTCTAAGGTCTCTTATTACATCAAGAGTACCCATCATGTCTGTACCATCGATATAGATAGCCACAATTCCAAATCAGGAACTTTCTTGTGAATACGCAAGTAAAAATACCTTGCTTGTTTATCCCCTCCAAATCAAATAGTCACTTAGACGAGTATACCGCATCCGCCTGATTGCTCCAATCTATAAGTGAGCATTCTATCTAACTGTAAACGCACTCTGTGGTTTAGAGTCACTTGATTTGGTCAACAAAAGGCTTATCAAGTACTTTTGTAAATATCTGCTATCTCTTGATTCTTTCAGAGATTAGTAATAACCACATACATATGCTGCATTTCAAGTCCTTTTGTAATTACCAAGCTAACTAAGTAGTAGAACGCTATAACGTTCACTACAAGAGAACAATTCCAGGGCTTTGTGAGAAACCTCGCGCCACAAGGTTAGTTTTATACTTTAAGACTCTTTTCTTCTCATTATGCTTTGTGACAAATTAATCATGTATGTCCAATAGGTTTTACACTTGGTTGGTTAGCACTACCGCACCAACTACCTATATATTTGTCAAAGAACCAAGTTCTACCTGGATTGTATAGGCCAAATATGCTCTTCATTGACATTAAGCAACAAGGAGCTTGGTTCGATCTCATCTTGATATATTTCCTTAAGCAAGTATATATAAAATTAATCATCAATATGCTCGCATGATCTTTCCATTGACTCGTGCCCATTCTCATAATCCACTTGGGATGTCATTGTTATCTGGAATCATTAAACTTCGGAGCGTCCTCTAGTTTGATTCATGGACATATTCAGAGACAATATTATAAATGATTTCTGATGATATAAATAAGTTGTGCCTTACTCACCTACTTCCTTTCTAGGTGAGCATTGATCGAACCAAGTGGTCTCTCCAACTTCCTTTATGGAGCCACGACCTCAACCAAACTTCCACTAAGTGTAGTTGCAACACATAAGTCTATGGTGTATATCCCGTATTGAGGATTTGTAACTTTGCAGGTAGGTTTGCAGCTGGTATATGTGATCTCATCACTTTTGCAAAATCAGTGTACATTCTGAAAATCGAATATTCTTTATCACTTCACATTTACATTTGTGGAGTACAAGAATCAATATGAGACACAGTGGGAACACACCACGACAATTCCTGTCGTTCCTTTAGAAAATAATTTTTCTTATCTCCCCCTAAGGACGGGAAGACTATCTCATTAAAGTGATAACCCGCAAATCTAGCGGTAAGAGATCTCCTGCTAAAGATTTTAAAATGTGGATAATTGTCGGAAATTCTTGTCCAACATAATCATTTTGATGACCCATCATAGTACGATGTGGAGTCGTAAGGGCACATATATAGTGCAACCAAAAATGCGTAAGAACACAAAATGTCAGGATTATATCCAGTTACCAACTGGTACGCAAAGAATGGTTGACCAATTGTGGGTCTAAAACGAATAAGTGAAGTTGCGTGTAATATTTCATATTCCCCATGCAGTTAAAGGTAGGTTTGTATGCATAACCATGCCTTATGCACTATATGTAACCTTTGATGATAGCCTTTGCGAGACCATAGGGTATAGGATGCTCTACATTGATCCTATTGAACATGCAATAACCATCAAGTCCTTTTGATGTATATTCTCTAGCATTTACAAGGGGTGGTGAGTCCTTACATGTATAATGTGTGCTAGTAGTTTTCCAAACGCAACATTACTTGGGAACTATAACTAGTCCAAAATGTCAAAAAAACCACGAGAGCCATAAGTCACTTTAATGGTTCGCATTCTGCATGGATATTTTTCTAAATATCACATCGTTTTCTTTGTAATATGGATTGTTTACCATTTGCATCTTAGGATGGTCTCAATCCCGTTTTACCGAAGACTTTGTAAAAATGAGTGATTTGCTTTCTTACATAAAAACATAATGGGAAGGGGGGTTGTGCATCTAGTACTTTAGAGAACACTTATTGAGAGATATATCTTCACTCCGCATTCTCTCAATCTTTTTCCCATTGTCTCGTCCACTCAAAAAAAATGATGTACGTATGATTCCTTTGAAAACGAAACATCATGTCACAACCAAAGTGTCGTTATTGTTATGTCAAAGTCTATATGAGTCAATTCCCAACATTTTATCATTGGAGTCAATATGGATTCAATAATCCAAATACTATAGCGATTTACATTTCACTAGATTGACTCATTAGTTTCTCTAAAATATATTTCCTTCCAAATATATTAGAGAGTATAAAAGATGCAATTACATTCTCACCACTGTGAGGTTCCATATGATATCCATTTACATGGGTTTCTTTGGAATTTAACAAGGTGATTAGCTCTCGGTACATATAGAGCTTTCGTGACTTTTAATCTTTGTTCCATCTTGGAAACAAAATTTTAGCACTGCTTCGCTCGAAGATCCAATCATCGTAGTCACATTGTAAGGAACTAGTTGAACAACTAGTGTATATTCCTTAAATTAGTGGGAGAAAGACCACTATCAGTTAGACATTGAGTCTTG
This sequence comes from Papaver somniferum, assembly GCF_003573695.1. NCBI lineage: Eukaryota > Viridiplantae > Streptophyta > Magnoliopsida > Ranunculales > Papaveraceae > Papaver > Papaver somniferum. The sequence continues at coordinate 133,314,354 of NC_039367.1, read as the reverse complement.
AGAGATTTAATGAGTGATGTGGCCTTATTATGTAACAAAAGTAGGATTCAACTCAAGTACTTTAGATTGAATATATGTTACGTTTCAGGGGCGTGATATGTTTTTCATCCAGATATGTCTCAAGTGCTTTAGAAAATTTATGTCTCGTGGGAATGATGTACTTTTCATTCCATAAGCGCAGACATTGGATTTAGTCTAATCAATTGGCCGGGCAAAGTTCTTTTTGTCATTAAAGTTGATATCTAAAGTATGATATTCCTATCGAAATTGGTTGTTATTATGGTACCCGCATTACATTGCTTGTACCAATACCGGTAAGAGGATTCATTCCCAACTCTTTGGTGAGAGCTAGAATTACATCTTAGCTTCATCCCATATTCAGTTGCTACCTGTACTTTGCTGTCATTACTACCGGAGGAAGAAAAAAATTACATCTTTGTCTCATGATATATATGCCCCTTTTCACATGATTTTTATTATATGAGTCGATAGGTCTAACCCTCATTACTTCGGGGTTCTTTGCATTTTCAATTTTGCTACATTTAGCTTAATTTGAGAAATTTCTTTATCTCAACAAGCTAAGAGAATCTCACTATACATGTCAACCACTTACATTAGGTTGAATATATTACTAAAGATCGTACATCTCTTGTTTCCATACTTTAACATATACTGGTGCATTAGTATTACAGATGAAATAATAATAAAAAAAATAAAAAAAAATCTGACTCATATCACTTTTTGTGAGTTCTTCCACAAAAATAGGGATGCATGTGTTTAGAAACACAAGGGCATATATAGTTCAACCTTTTAGACGGTGCATTGTCAAAATTGATTTTATATAAGATACATTCATTTTCCACTCCAACTAAACAAAAGCGACACACAAGTACTTCTAAGCCAAAAACAAATAAAACAATCGTATTCGAATAGAGTTGGTTCAACCAATTGGACGAAAGGTATCATTTCCATTAGAGCCAGTATCATACTAAAAGAGAAAAAAATAGATTTTAGCAACCAATTTTCTTTATCACTGATACTATTATGACTCATTATCATCTTACCAAAGTTATCAACATTTTATAAATAAAGAATCCGACATTGATCGGGCATTTTACAAACAACAATGTGGAAACATTCTCAACCGCACAAAGCATACATTGTAGAGAAAAAAAACAAATTCCAGTAAAGAAAATGCAAAAAAAAGAAAAGAAACAAAAAAAACCCTAAAAACAATCACTATGTTACAAACATAAACAGATTTATACGTTGCGGACACAGTACTAGTAAATGTAAATAAAATTCCTACTACGTTACAAATTCCAAACATGAACTGACACCACTTCATCAATTTTTGCATGGTACTAAAGACAAATTAGTATTCTATTTTTATTTTTCAAAAAATCAGACAAAATAACCAGAGAAGTTATATATAAAAAAAAAATAATATAATAATTTTCTTTCACACAGTGAATACAATCATGGTGCAATAGTTCCATGACACAATCAATCACGGATTAAAATATAATACTATAGTTACAATCAAAGCATTTGATAGAAAGTTAGTTTTTAAATAGCTATGATGAAACCATAGTCAAACAGTTTTACACGCATGAAATAGATGACACCAAATGATAAAAAATCAAAGCATGGAAGGTAGACACAGAAGCAATCAATCATACTGTATACATGAAGGAACCTTGTACTTTTTTTTTGTTTCAGACAAAAGAATGAATTAAACAAATATATATGAAAGGCTTAGGAATACCTTGATCTTTGTGCGGGTGATCGATTAATGAACCAATAGAAATTGAGCTTCTTTATTTTAACGATTTGATAAGAACTGTAGCTTTTCCTTAACATGTGCCGATCAACAATAACTTTTTATATTCACATAATGTATCGATTCTCCGGATTCAAAAACAGAGTGAACAAATACGGAGATCCGCCGTCGTGATTGTTGATTTGGCGACAATGAACAGAACCAAGAATCAAAATTCAGGAGATCACCCTCGAGCTGATTGGAAAAAGGAAAATTTAGCAAGAAGAGCTCGTGCATGATAATGTTTTGTAGGAAAATAATAGAAGAGACAAAGAAGAAATGGAAACGGCATGACCTCTCATTAGTTGATCAAACCTATTACATAATATAGTTGTCCTTTATATACAATCAAAGGTAAGACCTTAATTATCTTGTTGGGACGCACATATATGGGCCGTAGGCCCTACAACAATACTATATATGTTTATGGTATGAGTTATTTGTTTTTTTTTTTTTGTACTCAGGTTTTGACCAAAAACTGGTTCTGATCTAACATTTGTCCAGCCTTTGCATTTAGTGCTTGGAGAAACGTTGACTTGAGTTGACCGTTAAAAAACTTGGACAAATAAAACTAGACTTAATTGGGTCAACGTGGGTTGGCAGTTTCTCCAAGTACCAAAATCAAAGGCTGGACAAATATTAGACCAAAACCAGTTTTTGGTCAAAGACTGGGTACCAAAAATCATATAACCCTTGTAGTATCTGTAAACATCACATAGTATGTATGTACTCGGCAAGATCAACAAGCCTCGTAATCCATTTTTATGGCAATTTGCTTTGATCAGTTGGTGAAGTCGTTAGATATGAATACTCATGACTCTAAACTTTTAGGATGATTCTAGACACTGTAATTGGTCCCATGTTTTTTTCTGAGAGGAAATCTGATGGACGAGCGGAAAACCTTCTAGTATTGGGATGTGTAGAGCAGCAGAAGTGGATACTTCATCTGTGTCCGTCAGTGATAATTTCTGGAACCCTTCCGAAGCAAATTCATAATCATTAGAATTTTTACAGTGTTGAAGTGTTATACTGACCAATCAAAAACAAAGGTACATCAATTTCGGCAAAGTATAGGTTTTTAATCAGCCATTTTCTACTCTAGCAATCCGTTTATTGTGGTCTTTACCTACGATACATGGCTAGTATTATGCCGCACTTGACTTTACCCGAGGAAAATATATACTCTTAACTCAAGTCGGGTGGTGACCTCTCAAAAAAAAAAAAAAAAAGAGAATGGATTCACATTTCGTCGTTTTGATCTTGTTGTGGACTTCAGTGCGGGTCAAAACTTAATTAATTTTGGAAATAGAGCAAAGATTCAGGACAAAAGAAAATGTGATGTATGCATATACAGTAGATTGAGATACTAGGGTCCATCTCAATCATGCTTCTCTCTATGATTTGATTTAAAGTTGACACCAAATAATAATTCTCTACGTACCGTCGTCTAGAATTATATAAAAGCGAATATAACTTTGAGAAGTCTCTCTCCTGAGCTCTGCTCCATCATTGTGACGTCCGAAGGTCTTTGTACTTGATGCAGTTCAGTGTTCTTTCCTACAAGCTTGAGCTCTTTCAGTTTCACCTACCTTTACTCAACAATCATCCGAATTTTAATTTTTGTTATCAAGAATATCATCAATTTGTGCACTTACTCTACACGTCCAATATTACTGAATATATAGAAATGAAAAACATCAAAATTTGCATCCAAAATCATCAAAGCAACAATTATCATAACATTAACATTACTTTTGTTCCAAACAACCATAAAAACATACCTTGTTTAGTTACAATCCAAGAAAGAAAACACAAGCCGACTACTAGTTTTGCTAATCCGACTATTAACCAGTTCTGCTACAACTTTCCTTTTTACATAACACAAAATCAAAGTTGCACCATTATAAGACTACCTGACACTAAGAATTCAGCCAACATAATTTCTGAAACTTTCAAGGTTGCCTTACCAACCCTTCACCTGATGTAAACTAAACCTAAAATATTCCAGATTCTCACATTTCCTCCACAACCACTATTCAAGTTACCAAAAAGCACAAAAGAAACTACCACACAATGCTTGAAATTGAAACCCCATTCTCCTTACATTTCTTCAGCAACACCAAGTACCATCAAAACCCTCATAGGTTTTCACAAAGATGCGTAAGAGATCATGTAATAAGCAATCTACAAGATCCTCTTTCCAAAGGGATTGATCATACTTACATTGTAATCACCAAGAATTGCCATCGTTGTCGTTGTTGCTGCCAAGTTCATCCTCTTCATAGTAGCCGTGTTAGGAGTCCAATGGCTACGTACTTTGGGACAAATTAAATGGGATTTTTCGAAATTAACAATGCAGTTTAACTTGGATGGCGCAACTATTTCATTAACTAGAAACAACAACTCATCTGTCGTGATGCTGGAGGATGATTCAATGCAGCGTTTATTATGCACGGAAAATCATACATTTTTTCTTCACATATCTGCATTGAATACTTCATTAAATTCAGCTACAACTAAAGCACCTGACACAGAAGTGGATCATGAGATTTCAAACTTACTTTCTCAGTTTGCTGACATTTTCAAGGTTCCTATATCTGTTCCACCAGAGCGAATTCATGATCATAAGATTTTACTCCTACCTGATTCTGCTTCTGTCAATGTGAGGCCTTATAGATATCCTCATTTTCAAAAGGATGAGATTCAGAAGATTGTGTCTGAACTTCCACAAGCTGGATTTATACGACCAAGCTCAAGTCCTTATTCTTCTCCCATACTTATGGTCCATAAAAAAGATGGATCTTGGCGTATGTGTGTGGACTATAGAGCTTTAAACAAAATCACCATTAGGGATCGTTTTCCTATTCCAATGGTCGATGAGTTGTTGGATGAATTATTTGGCGCCACTGTTTTTACAAAATTGGATCTAAGATCAGGTTATTATCAAATTAGACTTCATGGATAAGATATTTAAAAGACGGAATTCAGAACACATGATGGTCACTTTGAATTCCTAGTCATGCCTTTTGGATTGTCCAATGCTCCTGCTACATTTGAGAGCTTGATGAACCATATTTTCAGACCACATTTGCGCGGGTTTGTTCTTGTCTTCTTTGACGATATATTGGTTTATAGTAAGAACATGGAAGAGCATATTGAACACTTATCTATTGTGTTCAATATATTAAGAGCTACTAGTCTGTTTGTCAAAGAATCAAAGTGCAATTTCGCACAATCCACAGTTGGATATCTTGGTCATGTAGTTTCTGCTAAGGGTGTCTCAGTGGAGAATGACAAGATTCAATGCATACTTTCATGGAAAGTTCCTTCTATAATAAAGGAATTGCGCGGTTTTCTTGGCTTAGATGGGTATTATCGAAAGTTTGTCAAAGATTATGGCAATATTAGTGCTCCATTAACACAATTGCTCAAAAAAGATGCTTTTGTATGGTCTGATAAGGCAACTACGGCATTTCGTTTATTGCAAAAATCTCTCACTACAACTCCAGTACTACAACTGACTGATTTCACAAAAGAGTTTACTTTGGAATGTGATGCTTCGGGAAATGGCATTGGTGCTGTTTTAACTCAACAACAACGTCCAATTGCATTCTACAGTAAAGCACTTTTTGGGAAAAATCTTAATCTCTCTATTTATGATAAAAAAAAGATGCTTACCATTGTCTCAGCAGTTCAGAAATGGCGCCCTTACTTACTTGGCAGACACTTTAAGATTCTTACTGATCATCACAGTCTCAAATTCTTCCTTGATCAGAAACTATCTTCAATGGAGCAACAGAAGTGGTTATCTAAGTTACTGGGCAACGATTATGAAACCGTTTTTCGTCATGGCAAAGAAAATGTTGCAGCTGATGTACTATCAAGAAATGTTGGCTCAAATTTTCATATTTCTACACCTATCTTCTCTGGAATTGATGAAATTAGTAAAGAATGCCATGCTGATGCTGATCTGGGAATCGTTATCCAACGATTACAGCAAGATACGACTTCTAAGGTACATTTCACCTATACTGATGGTATTTTACGTTTTAAGGGTCGGATTGTGGTTCCTTCATCCTCTACTTGGTGCAAAAAATTGCTTGAAGAATTTCATTCTAACCCTATTTGAGGACATTCTGGTTATTTGAAGACTTACAAGCGTTTGCAGCATAGTTTTTATTGGAGAGGAATGAAACATTCAGTTTAAGAATTTGTTTCTCATTGTGATACATGTCAACGTAATAAATCTGAAGCATTATCACCACCAGGTCTTTTGAGTCCACTTCCAATTCCGGCTGACATTTGGATGGATATCTCATTGGATTTCATTGATGGATTTCCAATTTCTAGTAGCAAGAATTCTATTTTAGTCATTGTCGACAGGTTATCCAAGTATGCTCATTTTATACCACTTTCTCATCCATATACTGCAAGCTCTGTAGCTGAGGTTTTTGTGCGTGAATTTGTACGACTTCATGGTATGCCAAAGAGTATAGCCAGTGACAGAGAACCAATTTTTATCAGCAATTTTTGGGAAGCATTTTTTGAGCTGCAAAATACCAAACTATGCCTTAGCACTGCATATCATCCGCAATCAGATGGGCAAACTGAGGTGACAAATAAGACTTTAGAATGTTATCTTCGTTGTTTTGCAGGTATGAAGCCAACTGAGTGGATTAAATGGCTACCATGGGCAGAATGGTGGTACAATACCAGTCATCATTCTGCAATTAACATGACACCATATCAAGCAGTCTATAGCAGAACTCCTCCAAAAATTTCTAGCTATCTTCCTGGTTCTACTACTGTGAATGATGTTGATGTTAATCTACGAGCTAGAGATCATACATTGAAGATCTTAAAATTTCATCTTGAGGCTGCACAAACAAGAATGAAGAATAATGCTGATGCTCATCGCACTGAAAGGAAGTTTGAGGTAAATGATTGGGTCTTTTTACGTCTTCAACCATACAGACAATCATCTGTTGCTAACCAATATTTCTCAAAGCTATCTCCTAAGTTTTATGGTCCTTTTCGTGTCATTGAGAAGATTGGAGAAGTTGCATATAAACTAGAGTTACCTGCTACAAGCCGAATACATCCAGTTTTTCACGTTTCGCAGCTTAAACTGAAACTGGGTATTACTGCTAGTGTTGAGCAAACTTTTCCTAGTATAATTGATTATGATAAATGGGAACCTGAACGTGTTTTGCAGCGTCAGATATACAAGAAAAATAATCATGCTGCTACCAAATGGCTAGTTCAGTGGAAAGGACATCATGAAGATGAAGCAACATGGGAAGATGCGGATGACATTATCATTCGTTGTCCAAGGTTTACAGCTTGAGGACAAGCCGTTTTTTTTCCATCATAGTGGGATGTTACGACACCAACACCTTTTACTTTATATTTACTTTTTAGTTTCTTTTATTTAGCTTCCTTAATTAGTTTGGTTTCCCTGTTTGGTTAAACTTCTTAAACTCAGCATCTTTATGCTTGAGAACCAAGTTAAGTAGATTATAAATACGTAACTCTGAGCTGTATTAATTATCAATCAATATAAAAATTCAGTTTAACTAGTTTCTCCTTCTCAAGCTGGTGGCTAACCCCCAACTCAAAAGGTTTATCTGGTTCCTAACTACAAAACAATCTTGTGAAGATTATCTTCACGACCCTCTTGTGCAGATTACCTTCACATCTTTTCTTCCAAGTCAAAAGGTCTAGAACCCTAAGATATATTTTTTTGCCTTCACTCTTTTTTTTTTACTAAAACTCTTTTTTTACCTATTATATCTCCTTTTTTACCTATAATATATCTTCTTTTTTAACCTTAGATATATTTTTTTACCCAGACAAGTATAATCCCATAAGAAAAAAAAATGAAAAAAAAAACGGCTACTGAGTAGCCATTTGACACTATTCATACGGCTACTGAGTAGCCGTATAGTGTAGGGAAGGGAAAGAAGGGCACCATAATGAGATTGTCTTCCTTGTGCTACCCCTTCCCTACATTTGAGGGATAGCGAAGAGATAGAGCCCTCCATAGTGCTAGCTCTTATGGATGTAAAATTGAAGTTTTACAAATGGGTTTATCATAATCGTTATTATTTTATTTTTTTATCATCTTATTAACTCTCTGATTACTTTTAGCGTTCATTGCTGCTCTTTTAGATGTAATTTAATTGGTTTTATGATTTTAGATTTCTTGTAGAAGTAATCTAAACTCAATCATTTGATTTTTTGAAAATTTTAACTTATTTCTCAGGTCTAAAGTTAATTTCTCATACTCGTTTTAATATCTTTAGAGATTTCTTAGTTGATCCTACATGTAGTCACCAGTAGTTGTAACTAGTGGTTCATATTTTTGAGTTTGTCGCACTAGTGCTTGCTTTATTAGCAATGGTGTTGGATCTCTCATCATAGTTTTGGATTCAAAATTCGTTTGAATTATCGGTTTTCTCCTTCATACCACGATCATCAGTTTCATAAGTGCTTTCAATTCTATCATCATGGATAAGTTAAGATCATTAGTCAAACTCAGCGTATCCAACAGCTCAACTCGGTGGTTTTGAATATGCACAATTATAGCAACTGAAACGGGAAGTTTTTTCACCTTTTCAAAATGTAGGAATTACTGTTTAATCCAGTTTTTCATGACCCAGTTAATGGTTAGTCCATCCGTAAAAAACATTTATTCCCTAGTTATTTACTCGCTAGTCCAAAAACTTTGTGGAGATTATAAAGTGTGTTTTCTAAATGCCTAAAACACCCTTCCAGATCTAATTAGTATCAACACATGTAGATGTTGCTAGTAGTATGTTACTACATACTAGTAGTATCAATATGGTGATACTACATATTAATATGTACTATACTAGTAGTAACAAAAATATGTTACTACTAAATTAGGTAACTACTTTACTAGTATACTAGTAGTAACTAGTAGTAATATGTAGTAGCAATATGTAGTAACCAGTAGTAATATGTAGTATCAATATGTAGTAACTAGTATAGTAGTATACTAGTATACTTCTAGTAGTAACTAGTAGTAATATGTAGTATCAATATGTAGTAACTAGTATGTAGTAACTAGTAGTAATATGTAGTATCAATATGTAGTAACTAGTATACTACTAGTATACTAGTAGTAACTAGTACTTTACTAGTAGTAACATATGTAGTACAACATTATAATATTAATATGTAGTATCAATACATAACATAATAATATTTATTTATATGCAGTACATAACATATTGATGCTACATATTGATATGTAGTATCAATATGTTGACACTACATATTGATATGTAGTATCACATATAACATAACAATATTTATTTATATGTAGTCATAACATATTGATACTACATATTGATATGTAGTATCAATACATACTAGTAGCAACATACTACTAGTAACATACTACTAGTATGTAGTAACATATATACTACTAGTAACATATGTAGTATGTAGTAATATATGTAGTAACATACATAGTGTTATATGTTAGGGTTAGTAGAGTAATTTTACTCTTTTCAAAACCTTTTTGGACTAACGAGTAAATATATTTTCTCGCTGGACTAGCCATTAACCCGGGTCGTGTTTAGTGGACTAAACAACAAAGTTCTCCAAAATTCAAAATTTGTCAACCCAATCTTAACAGAAAATCGGCATGACAATATTCTGTTTCCTTATTTTTGGAAACCAACTAATCATGTTTATAGTATACACACCCTCCTAATACTTATAACCCTAAAAAAAAAACGCTACTTTTCTTATGAAGTTTCTTGTCTTTCATAAACACCTAGCAGTCTACAAAAGAAAGATTGTGTTCCCATTGACAAAGCAGTCTTTATCTCACTCATTCAAGCATAGTACTCTCTGGGGTTTTTCAGATATCCTCACAGAAGCATTGGTATTGAAATATCATTTGCATAATTGCATCATAACCTTTGTCTTTAACAAGGTTAATTCATGTATTCTTCTGTATCATTTTGATACAGTATCAATCATATATATTTTGCTTATAGCAAATCATAAATTCTCTTTTCCTTCGTATGGTAATCTATTTTATACCAAGATTTTCTCTAGTTTTCTGATCTCATTTACAACAGTGTTTTTCATTCACGAAAACTCTCATAACCAGATGTACATCTGTGTTTCTCAATAAGGTCAATTTTTATACAAAACAATTTGATCGTTTCATCCAGCCAATATTTTCAACCCTAAGGGACAAGACTTTATGTGCTACGATTGTGAAGATCTATTTGCTGCTTCTGTACCTTTGTTCCAGTGTCAATGTCTGTGATTGGAGATCGAAGTTCAACCTACATCGTTTTGGGTTACAAAGTTATATTCCATAGATTTTTCAAGTTGTACACTTCAGAAAACTTCCGTGTTCAACTTGAGGGGGGGTGTTGGAATATTGTGTTCGTGTATCAACAACCAAGGTGATTGTGCAGTTCACATGAAGAGAAGACTAAGTACGTGCAGATGAAGAAAGACTAAGTCAAGTAATATGTGTAATCTAACTACCGTAGACTCCGCTTAAGATAAGTCAAAGCATCCAAAATATGTGGATCTGTTAATCATGTAGTTAGTCATAGTTTAATCTCTTATCACTCTATAAATAAGAGAACCTTATGTAACTGTAATTATCCCAGAATCATCAATATGAACATCAATATTATTCACCCTACAGGGTTTGTCAGTGGATGCAGGCATTAGTGCCGAACCACTTAATTCTTTGTCTTGTCTATGTTATTTCATTTGCTTTCCGTCTAATCGATGATCCGACTCAATGATACCCATAATTTATTATGGTATCAGAGCGGGGAGATCCGCCTTCGCTCGAATCGCTTCCGCTACAAAATCAAAAGTTTTTTTTTTTCATTAACCAATTATTCGGTGTTATTATTTTACAGCACAAGGAAATTTCATTTTCCTTGTTATCAGATTTGGGTATCGTACTTTGGATGAATATTTGTGATTTTCTTCCATTATTCACATTTGTTTACATCTAAACTAGTCAATGTATTGGTTTTTAAGCTATGAACAGTAAAGCATCAGTAGTATTCACGATTTTGCATTTAAGATTTGTGGGTTATATTATTTTCATCAAGTTATTTTTGATGTTGTCATATTCACATTACTGAATGTATGCTTTCGAGTCTATGCATTATACATAGACATAGCTTTTTGGTTCTTTTTGGCCATGATCATTCCATTTCGAAAACATCTCCATTTCGAAATTCTTGCCAAAATTTGGTAATCGATTTATTTGAAAATATTTCCATATTTTCCATCTTTATCCTAAATAATCATCTTTTCTTTCCGAAAATATGTATTCTATAGTTGTTATCAACTTCGACTCTTCTTCCCTGCTCTTGCCCATATCTTGCGGGTCTATTCATCAAATCGTCATCCGTTCATGGTGGATTGTCCTCTAAATTTGGTAACATGATCATTCTTGTTTCCGGTTTAAGCATATCTATTTTTAGAACTTATCAAAAATCAAAATATTCACATTATTTTGTATTCTTCTCTTGTTTGTGAGAATATAATATTTTTCAGATTTGGTAACATCATTTTTGTTACAATAATGTCCTCTCATCTTTTTATGTATTGTTTTTGGAAAACATAAGTTTCGTACTGTGAAACTCATAGATAATATCTTTTGGTGTTCTTCACGAGCCAGCACGTTGGACTATCATAGATTGGTAGTTATTTTTTGCTTTTCTATATTGCAATTTCACGGTATCAATTACTTCTCTTTCCATTCATGGTGTTCCACCATCCATCAGCAGTGGTTCGAGTCTACAACCACTGCAATAATTATTGTTGGTCAATGAAAGATTGTGTTCCCATTGACAAAGCAGTCTTTATCTCACTCATTCAAGCATAGTACTCTCTGGGGGTTTTCAGATATCCTCACATAAACATTGGTATTGAAATATCATTTGCATAATTGCATCACAACATTTGTCTTTAACAAGGTTAATTCGTGTATTCTTCTGTATCATTTTGATACGGTATCAATCATATATATTTTGCTTATAGCAAATCATAAATTCTCTTTTCCTTCGTTTGGTAATCTATTTTATACCAGGATTTTCTCTAGTTTTCTGATCTCATTTACAACAGTGTTTTTCATTCACGAAAACTCCCATAACCAGATGTACATCTGTGTTTCTCAATACGGTCAATTTTTATACAAAACAATTTGATCGTTTCATCCAGCCAATATTTTCAACCCTAAGGGACAAGACTTTATGTGCTACGGTTGTGAAGATCTATTTGCTGTTTCTGTACCTTTGTTCCGGTGCCAATGTCTGTGATTGGAGATCGAAGTTCAACCTGCGTAGTTTTGGGTTACACAGTTATATTCCAGAGATTTTTCAAGTTGTACACTTCAGAAAACTTCCGTGTTCAACTTGAGGGGGTGTTGGAATATTGTGTTCGTGTATCAACAACCAAGGTGATCGTGCAGTTCACATGAAGAGAAGACTAAGTACGTGCAGATGAAGAAAGACTAAGTCAAGTAATATGTGTAATCTAACTACCGTAGACTCCGCTTAAGATAAGTCAAAGCATCCAAAATATGTGGATCTGTTAATCATGTAGTTAGTCATAGTTTAATCTCTTATCACTCTATAAATAAGAGAACCTTATGTAACTGTAATTATCCCAGAATCATCAATCTGGAGATCAATATTATTTACCCTACGGGGTTTGTCAGTGGATGTAGGTGTTAGTGCCGAACCACTTAATTCTTTGTCTTGTCTATGTTTTTTGATTTGCTTTCCGTCTAATCGATGATCCGACTCAATGATACCTATAATTTATTATGGTGTGTTAAATTAAGGAAGCTTCAATAGATCCTCCTGAATGAACAACTTATAAATGATATTTGTAGAGATATTGGTGAAAGTGTTTTATCGGAAAGAATAACAATAATACCAAGATGACACATGTTTCAAATACGGTTTTTATGGAGGTCAACCTTAAGGATCCAATGATAAGAGCATCTCTAAGATAAGGTACAAAAAATCTTATGTGGATTTTTTTATTTAATCCTTTTATTTATGGGGTCTACACATAGAGTAAATATAGGACCTCATATCTAAAAAATCATCTCCAACGGTGAGAATTTCAACCCTTAGAATTAAAAGAAAATTAGTTAAAAACATGACGTGGAGGTGCAACCGGAGGCATAGATAACACTTTCTTGAACACCTTCATATTTAGTAATTGGTCCCTCCTAACTTGTAGGACCCTACTGTTGGAGATGGATTTATGCCAAACAGGGATCTAAAATCCTATGTGTCACTAAAAATAAATAAATCTACCCTCTGTTGGAGATGCTCTAAGAGGGGATGGATTGATAATACTGCTTGAGAACGTGTTTCGGTGATATATCACTTTGAAATGCGACCCTATAACATCTGCAAGGACTGCTTTGTAGTTGATCACGATAATGCTAATTATAAAAGATTTCTCAGGAGTTCAAGGTGGAGGAAATGGATGATTGGAAATATCAAAATGGAGTCAAACGGACGAGGGCAAAGCTATTTTGGATGACTATATGATATATACAGGTGAGGATAGTAATTCTTTTATAATACTATCTACAAAGAGTAATGTGGGAGAACGTAACATTCGATTAGGGATTCCAGGAGAAATAGAAATGAGAAATAATAAGAGAGCTAAATATGAAATTTCTTTGTCAAACATAAGCCATGAACGTAATTTTTCTTAAAAGTGTGTGTGGTACCCAAAAATCCCACCAAAAATAATTTTCTTTGTTTGGTCTCTTTGCTGCAATGTTGCTCCAACAATGGATAGTTTGAGGAGCTCTTTCATAGTGAATGATTGTTTACTGTGCAAGAAAAGTGCAGAAACAAACCATCACTTATTTCTACACCGTGAAATAACAAGAGAAACCTGGTACTACTTTTTGGGAGGCTATAACCTGCAATGGGTGTTTCAGAACAATGTAAGAGATATTATCTGGGAGTGGAGAAGAAAAAAAAGGCAGAAACCTTAATTTGAAAAGAAAAATATGGGATATATTACCATTTCCAATTTGGTGGGTAGTATGGCTTGAAAGAAATGTAAGGGTTTTTAATGGAAGATATAATTCAGTGCAGAACATAAAGGACAGTGTGAAGACTTTCATTTACAATTGGTGTGTGGGTACAAACACCTTTGAGGGCATTTCCCTTGACATGGTTTTGCACAATTGGGAGGCTGTTATTCATTAAGTTCTGGTGTTTTCTATTTTTTCTTCTGTAATGGCAGCAACAATTGTGCTGTTTATTCTCTTCTTGTATTGTTTTACTTCAGCTTCATTAATTCCTTAGTGATGAGTTGGCTTTCCTAATAAAAGTTGTCCTTTTTGAGTAAAAAAAAAACATAAGCCATAAAGTTCAAAACTCAATCAACACCTGTAGCAACCTTATTTTCCAATCAGATGATGATATAATTGAAGATGCAAATGCAATCGAGGATCGAGATAACACTTTTAGGAGAAGATTAATGGAGAACCAACACAATTATGAGGAATAGAATGTTACAAAAGCAATTAATAGCTCAGATGTACTATCAGAAAGCTTGACTACACATAAGCACTATGGAGTATCTGCTAATCACACAAAGGTTTTTTCTTTAACTCTATGTCTAAAGACTCTAAAGACTCTAAACCCTAATTTTATTATTTTATAGAAGTCTTATACATTGAATTATGAATTCTCAGAATATTTTTCTCTTTTCTTAAAAATCATAATTTCGTTAGCAATACTAATATATTTTAAGGTTTTTTCAATGTAGGTGATAATTGTCATGCTGGTTGTTTTAATTTTCTCCGCACTAATTTAGTTGATATTGATAATTTTTGTTAAGAATATGAGATTGATATCTTGAAATGTCCAAGATAATGGTAACACAATAATACTAGAAATTGCCTTAAATCTTTAGTTAAAAAAATGATCATGATGTTATATTTTTTTTCCAGAAACTAAGACTCATTTGTCTTTTTTTCATTAAACCTCTTAATTATCCCAATCATTTTATCATTGCTCTTACCGGTAGGTTTGGAGGATTATGCCTTTTATGGAAAGATGGTCTTCACATGAAAATTATCAATTCTGAGTTTGATGTTATCAACTATCTGTTTTAGATTTAGGATTGATTTTACTTGTCTTTCTTTATAATAAGGGATCCCAAAATCTCCACATGGCGAAACCACGATCATTCTTGCTTTTGGTGATGCCACATCAGCAATAGATTTCCACGTCATGGCTAGCTAATTGACCACTTCATTCTCTACAGGTCATCGTCATGAACATGCGGATCACAAATATAGTCACAATTTATCAGGCTACTGAACATGTCTTTTAACACTCAAAAACAATACACATATCTTCAAATACGAGAGTGTTAATATGTTATAAACCCAAAAAAAAAAGACACAATCTTCCACGTATAGCTAGACTTATATAGGTGACATAGCAAAGAGACACATACGAATAGGTGGTAAACCCCAAAAGACGCAACCGTCCACATATAACTAGCCTTATACCGCCCTAACAAAGAGACATATATGAATAGGTGTTGGGATAAAACAATCCAAATCTTCTTAATTGTATCATGTCTCTTCACCGTCAATTTCTACTATAAAATATTTGTGTGGTGAAGTTTAAAACTCTAAATCCAAAAATGAAGATTTTTACACTTCTGCCTTAGTCGTTCTCCTACGTAGATCTGTGTATGCACAAATCTTTGAACACAACACCCATATGATATAGGAAGTAGAACCCAGCAGACTATATGGATAAAAGGTTGGATGAATTCATGCGTCATACAAATATCTAAATTCATTCCAATCTCAACAGACTGCACGATGTTCATTCCAATCTCAACAAACAAACGGTACAATGATATCAGATGCACTACAGTACTTTTAGTCCCATGTCAGTGTATTTGTTCTCCAAAAATTTTTAAATGATAAATTAAGGGATAATTAGTCTTTAGTAGTGAGGTTATGATCAATATTAGGTTTTGGTCTAACATTTGTCCAACGTTAGGGCTTGGTATCTGGACTGGACATTGACCCAGTTGAGTCTTAACTTCTATTCAGAAATTATTAAAATAATTATATTAAATTAAATTATTACACGGGATTACAATTATACCCTTCATTCTAGAAATATTTACACAGTAACCATTCAACATTAATCCTAATCTTTTCACCTTCTTCTCCCTTCTCCTCCTCCAAATCGTGGCCGCCAACATTATCATCATTTTCTCTACTATCTTCTCACTACCTCTGCAACATCAACCACTTCCTGCAATCTAATTCTCCGACCCATTGTGTTTCCCTGCAGAACATTCAATTCGGAAAACATACACAAACCATTCAAATCCAAATAATCAACACACTTCATCATTCATAGCATCAACCATTTTGTTGATTTTGTTCATCACAGCAACTTCAACTTCATCGCCTGTAGAAACCAATTTCACATCGAACCCATCTAAATCTTCAAGAATAAACCCTTCTTCATCGTAACTGCCAAAACCCATCTCTAATTCAAATCAATACCCTAATTGTAATATCAGAACCCTAACTCATAATTTCTCCCTGATTCATCACCTTCCTTTTGAATTCGAGAACCCCTAAAATTAGAACTTTAACCTATTGATAACTCTTATTGATAATTCGAGAATCAAATCAAAATAAAGCCCCATCTCTGAGTTGGCCGCTATCCGATGCTGCCATTAAAGATGGTGAAGAATTGTTCTGTTGGTGTGCAGAAGAAGGATAAGAATGATTCGGGTATGATAAGGGTTGATGTCAATTGGGTTTGGTTGAATATTGCAGTTAAAAATAGGGTTCGATATCAATTTGAAATTGGTAGAAGAACATGTGATGGTTTTGGATCGATTGTTTAAAATCCTTTTTGAAGGAGAAACCGTAAACTGGGTTTAAACAAATTTTGTTGTTTGATTATTGATGTATTAGAAATTCCTTATTGAATTGATATGATAGATTGATTAATGAAAATTTTTCTGAGATCTGCTAGTTTAGGTTTGATTAGTGTCGGCCATGAACGAAGTGGATGGAAATTGGGTTTTAGCTCAAATGGATCGGTGGATGAGAAAACCAACGAGAAGTACGTTGCTTCTGGTGGATCAATCAATGGGCTAAGGAGCTGTACGATGGAGTTTGGGGTCAGTTTGAATCTGCATCGGAGTTGAGAGATGGGATAAAAGATGATGGGAGCGAAAGTATGTGGGGAATTTGGCCAGATTTGTTTATGCTGCCAAGGTACTTCATTGAATTGATTCAACAGCTTCCATTGAGTTCGGTTTGGCAGGGAATGGTGGCGAGAAGTGAGAACTGGTGATGATACGATGGGTGTCTGCCATGGCACACTACAGTTTCAACGTCGACAATGTTGCGGAAAAGATAAATTCCCGAGGGTTGCAATTGGATGTTTTTGGTGGTGATCGAATCGTCTGCTGATGTAATTATATGGTTATGCCGGTGGGTGACGGATCAGATGGTCCGGGAGTAGAGGTTGGTGATGTTATTGTAGATGATGGAACCCTAAATTTTAAGAAGAAAATAATTTTCCTGACTCTTGACTGATATATGTAATGGACTCGTTCACCAAACCGGTTCCATAACGATTCAGGGGTACACTTGGAAACTCGAAACTTTCAGGAATTTTATTTTATAAAATTAAATTAAAGTTTGGTCATAAACAGTCAATGTCATTCAACGTCCAGTCCAGGTATCAAGCCCTAATGTCTAACAAATGTTAGACCAAAGTCTAGTGTTGGTCATAACCTGAGTACTAAATTCCAATTATTTCATAAATTAAATCTAATTAGATCGTATATATTCTTAATAGATCATTCGTCGCAGTGTGAACAAAGATGCTTGAGTAGTGCGGGAGCCAACCAGGTACAACAAAATCATGAACATCTTTGCAATCTTCATAACTTAATCGAATAATACTAAGACACACCAACATCATAACAGAATGGGATCCCAAATGGTGCAGTATTCGACGCTTCTAGAAATCACTGACCAAAAGACATGTAAATAAAGCACACTTAGAAGACATACATAAAAACCGGACAAGTTGAATAACCAAATAAGTTTTATATTACTTTCTCTTAATTTGTTATTTGAAAAAGTTACGTATTTTGTCATTTTTGTTCACCGCCCCAAATTTTCTGAGTACATATTTGCAAGCGATTTTCTGTAATATGTTTAACATGAAAGATACGATCGGCAACAAGTAGAGTCAACTATATTACCGGTGATTGTAAGAAACTTTTCCAGTACCGAAAGAATCTTTCATATCAATCACATAAGCAAATCTTGATCTTTTGAATAGCATATCTTGGTCTTTTGAATGATTATCTCGTCATATGGTCAAGTTAGGCAATCGAAATCTAAGCCTCACAATTCTATACATAGAAAGATCAAAATTCTAAGAACGTATTAGAAATTTTAACTACAAATGTTAATATTAATTTAACTACGGACCTACTAAATTTAGGAGATAGGAGGGAGTTTGAAGAATACAAACTTTTTGGAGAATCTTTTTTTTTTGATTGAACTTTTTGGAGAATCATAAAAATAAGTCAAATATACATCAGCCGTGATTTGCGTAATACATTACGGTAATATTGTACATTTTTAGATGGATGAATTAACATTAATGTGTCTAGAGGCACGAATATCCGGTGAGTATGTGCCGGGTTAGGAGCTTGTATGTACGGAGCTTTACCAAATGGAAATACAGATGCTCAATATGAGTCTATAATTCAATTTAGCTAGATATACCATTAGTTATCCTTAGGTCCTACTAAAAAAACTTGAACTTTATTCAGAGAAATTTTGTTAATGCTTTAAGAACTCAAGATGTCTGTTTCTCACATAACCAGTTTACTTGGACCAATAAGAGGCATGATACTAATATTATTCAAGAGAGATTAGATAGATTCTTATATGATCATAAATGGTTTAGATTGTATGTTGATTCTCATGTTTATTACTTGGCACCCATTGCTAGTGATCATAGTCCAATTGTCGTCATTACTTATATGAGTGTTTTTGTTAAAAAGCCAAATTGATTAGACAAATGTTGGCTTATGGACTCTACCTGTAAATCCGTTGTATTTGATAACTGGAGGTCTAATACTCATGTTTCCGTTAAATTCAAGCTTAAGTCTTCTTTGAAACAGGTTAAATATGGATTAAGAGAGTGGAACATTCATAATTTTGGTCATATTGAACCACTACTAATGGTATAGATAGTCAAGTATATAATCTTCATTCTCAAGGGATTGTGGATACCAATGACACCAAACTATCTAGTTTACCAGGTCAACTTGAATATTGGCATAACATATAAGAAGATTACCGGAAACAAACGCCAAAAAATGATTTGATTAGGTTTGATGATAGGAATACTAGTTATTTCCGTATTAAGGCTAATTATAGAATAAATAAGATATTGAATTTATCAAAGACACTAATGGAAATTGGTTAGCTGATAGAATGGATATTGCTGCTAATTTTCTAAATCATTTTCTTCTATTAGTAAACCTAGTAATCTTTTTGCTTGTATTCAACCTTTTATTTTTGTGAATGACGATATTTATTTGATGAAAACAAACCTGACCTCATCGGGACCAGATGGCTTTCCTCATGGGTTCTACCAATATATGTTGGAAATTATTTTGGAAGACACGGTGAGGATGAAATGACGAGGGTACGCAAGTACACCACAATCTTTTCGTTTTCAACCTATAAGTCCGATACCATGTGTGATCGTCTATGGAAAAAATCGAGACAGTACGACAACGAGGTATACACTTGATAATAATTATTGCATGGAACCAATATACTATATGATTACAATCAAGTGTCTCG
Organism: Papaver somniferum; assembly: GCF_003573695.1. Lineage (NCBI taxonomy): Eukaryota > Viridiplantae > Streptophyta > Magnoliopsida > Ranunculales > Papaveraceae > Papaver > Papaver somniferum. The sequence continues at coordinate 133,294,576 of NC_039367.1, read as the reverse complement.
GATTAAGGTACTAGTGTATTTACTTTTAATTATAATAAAACAATTATAATTTCGGAAAGTAAAAGTAAATCACGCAACAATATTTTGTTAACGAGGAAACCGTAAATGCAGAAAACCCCGAGACCTAGTCCAATTTTGAATACTCTCAGAATTAAGCCGCTCTACAAAGAACAAATCCAACTTCGTATAGTTCAGACCAAGTAATCTACCCCTAGTTACTTATTTCCCTCAGTATCCCTGCGCCTACAACCGTCTAGCCAACGCACGTGAATTCCAAGATAGAAATCACTACCTCTGGTTGATTTACCGATGTAAAGTCTTAAGCACCCAACTCCTTTTGATCTTATTCCAAACAGTAAAGGAATAAAGCTGTTTGGTAACTCTCCTCTATCAATCTTTAAGAAAAAGATATGTTGAGTTTTGACAAAGGCTCTTCCGTTTAAAAAAGTAAACTGCTTTATCGGGTAAGATCAATCAAGATCCAAAATAATCATATCTAGATTTACAACTATCATATTCGGATACTGAAGAATACCACCAAATGATAGTTGTTGATCTATCAAAGATAAATTAGATCTTAGTCGGATCCCATCCAATCAAGATGTGTGGCTAAAGTAATATCACAAGATCCGAAATCAATCAGAAAAATCTTTTTGTCTTCAAATCTTTAATTGTACGAGCACATAAAAAACTTGATTCCACTTATGATCGATTACGCACAAAATGGAGTCTGTTAACAATGGATGATCACAATTTGTCTTCAGATCAAAAAACAGTTCTGAAAATCCCGTCGATACTTTGATCTAATTTGAGTGACCTTATTTCATAAGAGAAGGATCTCAAGAATAAACAAACTAGGTGCAATCAAAGTTAACAACCGTTAGTCACTCAAATCAATAATCGAAAACTAAATAGAAATGCTCTTGTCTAGTTTCCAACCAACGATACTTTCTAGAGCTTCTTGATCGAAAAGAAGTATTTAAATGAGTGGACGTAAGTTATTTCGCCTAATTAGGGTACTTTCCTCTCCGATAAAGTATTACAAGTAATACTAGTTGTCGGCTCCACCGAAAACAATGAAGTTCTCCTGGCTAAGGATAGTTTGTAAGAAGCACAAACTTCTCTATTTATATACCAAGGTTGTTTGGACAACAAGGAAATTCAAAAACTAAAAGATTCTCAAGATATGCAATAAAGTACCTAATTTCGGTTTTCATATTTCCAACTAATTTCCAATCTGTAATTCCGAAATCTCTCTTTAGAAAATATCTATTATTAATTTAACACTTAAATAAATATTTTTTGATTGCTGGATAATCAAAAAAATATAATTCAAAAATCTTAATTAAAATATTCTCAATATTTCAGTTTGGGATCACCTTGATTATCAAAGAATATCTTTGAACAATCAATGATAAGAATTATGTACATGTTAAAATTATGTAGGCATATGGAACTTTACTATCTAGCAAACCCTAAATCCAAACTCACACAAAACTGTAAAGTGATATGTGAATGTTGAAAATCGGTTTTTCTCTTGGGACCGGTTCTACCATGACTCCCAACATAGGTTAGGATCGGTTCTACCAAGTCTCCAAACATAGGTAGGGATAGGTTCTACCAAGTCTCCTAATATAGGTTGGGATCGGTTCTACATGATTTCCAACAAAAGATAGGATCATTTCTACCAAGACTCCCAATATAGATAGGGATCGGTTCTACCATGATTCCCAACGAAAGCTAGGATCGATTTTACCACGTATCCCAAGATAAGTAGGGATCATTTCTACCTTGATTTCAGCATAAGTTAAGATTGGTTCTACCTGAATTGCCACCTTAGGTTCGAATTGGTCATCTAAAAGATCTTCATAAAAAACCAGACCAAAACACATATTAGTTTCTTTTTTATTACCGAGCAAGTTCGTATATGTACTTCCTTTAAACATATGTAATGAAACATAGTTTCCTAGGATGAAATCACACCTATATCCAATACAGAATCGAGTAACAAGTTACATAGATAATGTCGATGTCGCATTTGCGAAATTCAAAAGATAAACGTTATACTACGGAATTCAATATACTTCCTTGACACTTTGATCATACTAATATGACCAAGTCTAATACTAGTGTATCATATATATATAACCTCGTTGTTATATTTTCAATCTTAAACGACTTCAAAGAAACGGTAGGAATGCAAACAAATCAAGCCAGTATCACTAACCTCAGAGTAATACTTGTATGTCTCGACAATCCTAGACTTTGTATTCTAACCTAAACGAAGTTGACTCTAGTAATTTTAATCAAGCGACTCTAATTGACTTTTGATACTAAAATATGACAACCAAACTTGACATACCAACGCTTGGTGGGTTCCACCGCAAAATGCTCTAATATAAGATGGTTCAATATTTCTTTCATGGTAAGTTTATTCTAAAGGAAGATAATCATAGTTGCATCTCTTTAATATCAAACATAGACTGTCCAATACTGCTGCATATTTTAAGCCTATTAAATTGTGTAACACATCTTCTAAAATAATTTCACAAAAGCTTGCTAATGGAATTAAACCTCTTTTGTCTAAGATTATCCCACCTTAGCAAGATGCTTTTGTGCAGTCTAGACTCATGAGTTATAATATTATTATTGCATATGAGCTAGTAGACACTACGAAAAAGCATAAGTCCAAGAAAAGCCCTCCATCCCTTCAACTAGATATGTTTAAGGCATTTGATAGGATAAAGTGGTGATTTTTAGATGGTTGTGTGAAGACTTTAGGATTATGTGAAGATTAGAGTCACATGATTAAACAATGTGTCTCAATTATCTCTTCAAACGTAATGTTATATGAAGCTCCTGAGAAGCAATTATGTCCCACTAGAAGCTTGAGATAGAGAGATCCCTTATTTCCCTATCTCTAAATGTTGTGTATTGATGTTCTTTCCAGAAATTACATGGATGTAGAGGTTAAAAACTTGATTAAAGGTGTCAAAGTGTCTAAAACTAGTTATGTTGTCTCACATTTATTTTTTGAAAATGATTGTTTGGTCTTGATGCGTGTCGTAAGTGCAACAAATTACTCAATATATTTTCCACTAATCAGCTAATAATATAGTGGTAGTAAAGATCGTTCCTACATAAAGCTGTGTAATTGATAGGTTATTTGATTCAACAAAACAAGAATAAATACTAAAGAAAGAGAGTTGTTTGATTAAAGAAAATAAAAAGATACTAAGAAAGGAAATAGATGATCAAAGAATCCTTCACTATTACCAAACGTTAACCGAGTTAGTATGCTTATCCATCTCTCGTCAGAATCATTCATCACCAATAGTAGAATAATAGTTAGATTAGTGTTATCCCGAAAACTCCTTCTGTCACTAGATACGGAAGTTCTCGACTACCATATTTTATCCAACCGAACCACCAAGTAATAGATTGTTGATACATAAAAATAATAACCCCTTCTCAGGGATTCGGAGACCCTAAAGGGGAGGAAAACCCAACATGAAACATGAGGGACTTGGGGACTAAGGCCCAAGTCCTCTAGAAGGTATCCATAAGATGAAAGGATAAGGAGGCAATTAATGGAGAATGAGAAGGTTGTATTAGAGGAGGATTAACATTAGTAGTAATTAAGGAGGTTTATGACATGTGGCATGATGTCATAAAAAGGAGTGCTTTTGGGAAAGTCTATAAAAGGAGGTACATAGTACAAGGGAAAGGGGGATTTTTTCTCTCTCTCTCTTCTCTTGGGAATTGGGTGTGTTGTGGCTAGGACTTGTAGAACCAATATCATTTTAACCCCTCAACATAGATCAGTCAAGGTGTAACCCAACCGAACGCTTTAAGATTTGTGAATTTAGGTTAATCCCAATAGTTAAACTCTTAGATCAAGGTTCACTTGCTAATGTTGTCTTCACTCGCAATTGCTCCACAGAATCCCTCTGCAAGGTCTCGTGATTTATACTTGTGTATAGAGGTATTCGACTATTACTTATCTCCTAACTTCTACTAGATTTAGAAACAATCAATCGATCAATCTAGTATGCGTCCCAAATCAATCTAAGAATCACTCATAAACAATAGATATGGTAAAGACAAGCGATGATGATTAAAACTCCAAAAAAACTTGTACAGCTAATAAAGCTTCACGCTAGAACATTGAATTCATCCTTAATCAACAAAGGATTTGACTACTCATATTACAAAGAAGATGAAGATGAAAAAGTGGATGGTTTCCCCCTAAAGGGGTAAACCCTAGGTTTAAGATGTACAGTTGTAGTATAAGAAGTAGATATTATGTTTTATGTAAAGAGCCTTAGATGTCTTCTTGTATAACTTTCAATGATTGTCCTTCAAGTATCCTTTCCTTCTAGGGTTTAAATTCCTTCCATAACCTTATTTCCTTGTTGTAGAAGTCAAAATACGTCCCTTGAGTTAGCCACGGCCGGCATAGGTGATTTCCAATGAGCCCTGCCGACTTTATGGTCAAAATGACTCCCAATTTCTGCCCCTAAAATTGCTCCAGTTAGCATTGTCGATTTCCTATGAGGAATGTCAATTCTTGGGTTCAAAAATACACTTTCTCTGCCGGAAATAGTGTTACATTCGGTATTGCTTATAGTAAGAAGCCTATTATATGGGCTCCAACCAAATGGTTTTGAGGGCTACAAAATGAAAAATTTCGTCCATGAAATAGTAATCTCCAACCCTACTAAACCAACTGTTGAGCTGATACTGTGTCGGTATATCCTGCAACTGGTGTTTGTTAGCTCTTGTCGATCCCAGTTGCTTTCATTTCGTCCTACCATTTTTGTTAATGGCTAGAATGCCCTCGGTTAATTAGGGTTAAAGATTATATTAACTAAACTAAATTAGATTAACGATTTGATTCATACTTAGCGTCTGAAAATCAAAAAAAAAGAAGAAGAAGATAATCATGATCATAAAAAATAAGATAATCATGATCCTAATAATTAAACACCAATAACAGTTTGAAAACCAAACCGTAAGAAGCATCTACGGTATGAAAACCAAACCGTAAGTATAGTATACAGTGGGAATCAAACCGTAAACTAAATATACGCTGGGAAACTCCAAAGTGTAGCCAAATTCAGGGTCGTATGTGGTTGGGAACTAAGCACCTACAACGAAAAAAATTGGGCTGATTTTTACCTCACAATTTTATCTACTGTTTAGAAAATTATATTTCCAAACTATAAAATAAATCTACGGTTTGGATAGTAAGAACTCTAAAGCGTATAACTGGGTTGACAATTTCACCTATGATTTGGAAATCCAAAATTCTGTTCTCAAACCTTAGAGCTGGTTTACGGTTGAGAGTTCATATTTTCCAAACCGTAGAGTTGATTTACGGTAAGAAATATTTATTTCCCCATCGTATTGTTGTTCTAAAATTAATTTTTAACTTCTTAATTTGATCAAATCTTATCTACTTATGCAATCAAAACCAACAAAAAAGGATGGGTTTTTCGATTCTTACGTGAAGTTATTATGATGGAAACGGGCGGGTTTTTTAAACTAATTTCCAAAATCATAATTTGATCACGCCTAAACGATTCATCATCACGATGGAGAAGAAGAAGAGAGGAAAAAGAGAGGAAGAATAGAAGATGATTAGAATTAGATAAGATTTAAGATTTTATTTTGGTTTTTATTTTTATTTAGGTTAATCATTGAAGGGTATTTTGAACTTTTGTTATATATAAGGTCACCCTTTATCCTAATTTAGTACATTCAAATCCCTAGGATCCCTCAAAACCATTTGGTTGGAGCCCTATAATATGCTTCTATAGCAATGCCGATTGTGGTGTTGTAGAGTGTCGTTTTTTCGTCTCGACTGTTTTCCCCGTAACCTTTTCATCCGAATTCGGAATGAACTCATTTTCTTTTGCATTCAATTCGTATTTTACTTATCTTCAAAATAGTATTAAGAACTCTTGGCATTGAATGAGTTGAATTTGGTACTTGGTCCTCCTTCATTAATAGACTCCACTTCCTTGCTCATTTAAGCACTTTGTAACTCCTTTTTGGATGATTCACCTAATATGACGTATAAACTAGAAAGTAATCATAATAACAAGTAATATGAAAGAATCATATATAAAAAAGTATGGATTTGACACTTTAAACATGTAAATTAAGCACTTATGAAGTCTTTACTAAGGACAATCCTTAGGAGGTAAGAAATTTGAACACTATCATATAAAGTTAATACAGATTCTAGACAAGCTATTAACTTCGATAAAAATATTCTATGGCTTTCAGTCCAAAATCAAATAATATGGTCAAACAAACCGTTAATGATATTATGAATATTAAAAGAATGACTTTGCAAGACAAGAATTTAGGTGTACCACTTCTTCTTCAGCATACTAAGTGGGAATGATTGGTAAATTTGATTTCATGTTGTGTTCTTGGAGATCAAAACACCTTAATCATGCAGGTAGCACAATCCTTACTCAAACTATCCAAGGATCTATAGCTAGTCAATTAATGGGTTGTTTTTCCAATACCAAATAAGTTGACTGATAGAATAGATAGCATACAAAGGAAACTTTTTTTGGCAAAAACCTAGTAGTGGTAAAGAGTGGTACCTTAAAGCTTGGTAAACTATAGCTAGACCCAAACATCAGGGAGGATTAAACATAAGGAAAACTACTGGATTCATATAGCACTTTTATCAAAGCTAGCTTGCAGGTTCACTCAGGAGTCAAATGTTTTATGGATCAAATTTTGAAACGTAAATATTTTCCTGACTCTCATATAATTTATGACGTGCTTAGTAACAATGGTTCTTAGATCTAGGGAGGAGTCTGCCAAGGTTTATAGAAAGTCAAGAAACATTATTTTTGAGAATTAGCGAATTGAAAGAATATTTGGAAGGACATTTGGGTCCCTAGTCCTGATAAGCATTTACCAACTACTTATGTCTCTAATGATATTACACAGATCTCTCAACTCATTGATGATGATACTAATAGTTAGAATATAAACATATTGAATATTTCATTTGTTCACAATTTTGTTGAGCAGGTTTGTAGAATTAGAATCACTTTAGTATGTCAGGACTAACTTAGATGGATTGGTACAAGAAATCGCAATTTTGCTATAAAATATGCTTATAACATCTTATTGCAAGAATCTCAAAGAGGGCATCTAATAAATAGTTCTTGTTTTCCTTGGAAAAGATTGTGGAAAATTCAGCTTCTATCAAAGGTGTTGCACTTCATTTGGAAGTGTACTTATAAATGTTTACCAATTAGATATAGATTAGGAAGATTTGTTAATGGAATTGATGCTAGTTGTCTTATGTGTGATACAAATAATGAAAGTTGTCAACATATTTTCATAGAATGTTCTGTTGCTCAAAGATTTTGATTTTCTCTAGATAATACCCTGGTAGAAATGAATGCTAATACTGAACTTTATCAATGGTTTCTTGATTTATTTACAACAAATAAATTCTTTGACTCTATTATGCAAGAAATAACTAAATATGTTTGTTGTGGTCTATGGTGGATATGGAAACAAAGATGTGCTTTGGTTTTTGATAAAGTTCAATTCAGGCCTGATGACTTTATTGTATTAGTCAAGAAATTTATTTATGAATGTGAATGTGCTATTATACCTCAAACTGACTTGACCACATGAATTCAAATTGATAATTGGAAACTTCATATTTCTCCAGATCTAAAAATTAGTTTGACCCTTCCTTCATTAAGCCAGAATTACCTATACTATTTGGACTAATAATGCGTGTTGACACTAGTGGAAATCATCAGTTTCGCGACCGGAAAAGCAAGTCATTTAACTCGTATCTATGTCTTGCTTTGTCGGTCGAAGAAAGGGTCGCTGTTTGAGCGTCTTTTTCAACTATGACGTGTCTCTGGGGGTCCTTGAAAATCTTATATCAACGACCGATTTTAACGGTCAAAACTTTATGACTATCTTCAATCAGTCACAGATATAAATCTTAATATAAAAAAAAAATAGATTCAGACTGGTTGTCTTGCCTGACTGAATCTGACTAAATCTGAAATGAAACTCAAATGAGAATCAAATGAAAACCAAATTCAAATGAGAATCAAATGAGACTCAAATTAGAATTCAAATGAGAATCAAATGAAACTCAAATTAGAATTCAAATGAGAATCAAATGAAAACCAAATTCAAATCAAATAAAAATGAGAATCAAATTAAACTTGCACACAAATAATCATTCAATTTAACATTCATTGATTCATTGGTTTCAAATTAAACAAAGGCTTAAAATCTGTAGTTCTGACCAGTGTAATTTTTAGTTCTAGGATTCGATTACAAAACGATGAACTAAAAAACTATTAATTAAACATCAAAATTATAAACTCCGATGATGATGAAGAACTTATTCCTACTTCATAATGGTGTACCTGCATAGAAAAATCCATCAGCTGGTTATTTTGGGGAGGTCACAATACTCAAGAAAATGCTTATAACGTATTTACTAGCTAAAAACAAAACAAAAATGAAAGTCAAAAGTGGAACCTTCTTCAGTTAGCAGAAAAATAAATCAACTTTCATTGCTCTTGGACCTGAAAATACACAGATTTTAGAAAAGATCAGTCCATTTAGTCATTGTTCACCAGAAAATATAACAAGCCAAAGCTATATGAACAATCTAAATCTGCCCAAGTCGTATTGAAAATGTGTTCGCAGAAAACTTCAAAAGATGTTTCCATATAAAGGTTAATTTAATCTCACGAGTGTAAGTTAAATCTTCCTTAATTATATTCAAACTCCATAATTTTGTTGACATAACCAATGCGTTAATATTATTGGTAATTCGTATGATTCAATGAATCAATTTCAGATTTGGTGACGATGGAACAAGACAAAATGATATGCGCATAATTAAATCTATGGTACTACCAAATTTATACCTCATCATAATCGATAAAGATGGCAGATGAAACGTCGTTTTTAAAAATCTTCTTAGGACCACATTTCTAACCAGCTAGCATATCTGCGAGGCAATACACCTTATGCTGATCCATTCCCAGATATCATCCTGCAAAACCATAAAAAAAGTTAAGCTTAAGAATGTTAAAGTTAAATATCAACATAGCCAGCAACTTTACTAAGGAATCTGTTAGAGCACTGCTCGGTCAAACTCGCATGCGTTGCTATCTTAAGCATGTTTGTCAATGTTAGTGATCAAAACTATAAGTCTTGATTTCTAGTCTCTTATAGCTAAGTCTCGGACTAGGATAGTAAGTGTAGTTGACCTCAAGGACTTCATGGAGATTCATCATACAAGTAGAAGATCTACTCAAGGAATCGGTGGAACTTCTCGACAAAAAGGTATGTGGAGACTTGAACTTATCTGTCACTCAAAAGTCTATCTATTTTATCTCCTACTTTTTGAGACAAAAGTCGTATGCTATATATATAAACTAGATCATACACATTTGGTATTTCGAGCCGAGTATACCTCGCCTATCTATATCTCGAAATATGTGTTGGTAAGCTTTTCGCTTCGACCAAGTTTATCTTTACCTAGTGACGAAAGTCATGAATGTTTCAATCACCTTGAAAATTGCTTTGACGAGAAATAGTGTAACAACTATATAACGTCCTCAAAGAATGTTTTAATGATTGGAATGAGAGTTTAGATTATATAACCAATGGATTCCTTGAACCGAAGTTTTCGAACTTTGTTGATCAAGAGAACTGGAAGTATGGAAAGTGCCAAGTCCGCAAACTGCCGAAGTTCTCAAACCCGAGAATTTTTGCTGGAGTTGACAAACTACTTGCGTGATCCAAGTCCGCGGACCCAGTCCGCGAACCGGCGTAGTTCTCGAACCCGAGAATTTCTGCTGGAGTTTGTAAACTCTATCCGGTGTCTTAAGTCCACGAACTTGAGAAGGTTATATATCTAAATATGATTTCTGAACATAATCTTAAAAGACTAAGGAATGCATTTGCAAACCGTGGCTATTAAAGTTCATGAACCGATTCGAGTGAATCAAATCATCTTTGCTTCAATCGTGTCTTGTGTAGTTACATAAGATTTCCTTGCAATTGAAAAACTCTCTTAACTAGTTCATTTGAGTCAATTGAACTAGTTATGGTGAAGAAGAACATGGTTGGTATGAAACGCTCATATGGTTAACCTCTTTGGGTAGACTATTGTTGAACCAACAATGTACACGTTTGGGTGCGGTTAACAAACCTAGAAGCGTACAATTGTTGATGGTGGATTTTCATTTGAGGCTAAAATTGTAAAAGCTAAAAGTACGCGCTGACATCCTGCAAAGGATAAAGCCACTAATAAAATGATGAGTACTTCTTCACTTCGCTAATTCATCCAGGTTAGAGCATGTAGCAACAATCTCTTATACCCTGTGAATTTATAACGTTATCAATTAATACATGACTAGCCTTGTATTTCATGTTCCGCTGAACTCTCATTATTAGTGCGGCATGACGACTGAGTGTTGCTCTCAGCAGAGTAACATGAATCTCCAAACCTTGATAATGAGGTATGCACGAAATACTCGTACAAGCTACATCTCTCGGTGTGTTATACTAGCCCGATTAAACATATTTGAATCTGTACTATCCATATCAGTCTCAGAAACAATCACGGCCACACAAGTCGCCCGCATGATTTGACCAGTCTAGACGATCCTCAGCAGGAGCAGGCTACTACATTAATGACCACCAGCAAGCCCACTTATGCCCTGGTCGGTCGAATACCTACCATGCCTCCCAAACTTCCACCAAACACCATCCTGAAGTTGGATATCCAGGCTGGTATGGAGAAGCTTGGAGAAATCGTACAAACAAAGGCCGCCTATGGCAGTCTCAAGTTCATCACGTCCGTCCAACTTCACCGGCGTGGTTGTACGGCGTGGATCATCCCAAAGCCGGTCGAACAAGCGCCGTGGTGTACACCGACGGACCTTCTTCCTACCTGCATGACCGACTCTTCCTTAACCTGACCAGATTGCAATATACGTTTGTACGAAGTTGTGTCAGCGTGAAGAATTGAGGGTCGCAGGAAATTCCACTAAAGGTCCCAAATTGATCACGACCATCCAATTTCACAAACATGATTGGATGGCTTAGATTGGACCCATAGCCATCAGGCAGGTATTGGCGCGTTCACCACCGGCCCAACGTGGGCTCCACATGGTCGGCCTCCCTAAAAGAGAAGCGTGGCTTTCCAATTCTTCCATCCAAAGTAGCGTGGACGTGAAACCCTAATTAGGGTTAGCGGCACATCACATGTGTCGCAAATCAGTCTCAACCATCCATCTTCGCAGGCGTAGATGGAGGGTGTAGATGTAGATTCAAAAGGCCCAGAGCATGTCAACACAATCACCATGGGCCCGCCTACATGCATGACTAATCGGTGAAGACCAATTATGGTTGGTCGTCTCGATTCGTGCGCCCAAACTAGGCATGGCCACGTGTTTTCAACTGCAAATCGATCTCGATCACTCAACTTTGCCGGACAAATTGAGTGGCTTAGATCACATCTTCACGGGACAGTAAGGTATGGACGTGTACACTGGCCTGCCGACTGCACGCCTGACTGATCGGCCAAGACCGACCATGGTTGGTTGTCTCGAAACCTGCACCCGAAGTAGGCACGGCGTGCGGTCTTCAATTCCTTTGCGGCATGAGATTTCTGTCGCAAATCAATCTCAGCCGCTCCTCTTTGCCAGACAAATTGAGTGGCTTAGATCGCATCTCCATGGGACAGTGAGGTACAAACACCTACACCAGCATGCCATCTACACGCATGCCCAATCGGCCCTGCCAAAAACGTGTCCCATGCTTGGATTCGACCAAGCTAAAGGTTGGTGTTCGAGCAACTCCTAAACCCTAATCTTACGGTCGCAGATGTGGGTCGCAAGACATCTCGTCCGTCCAACTTTACCAGCTTGGACGGACAGCCTAAGGCAGGAGTTAGGCGACCAGTGAGGCATCACCATGATCACCGTCTACCACTCTTCCACACAAAGCAATCGGCCAAGTCAGGACTTACCTGTACCACTTCCAAACGATCACTCGAAGATGGCTGGACGTGATGCTATTTTAAGATGCTTAATCCGCGACTTACTCCGTTAATCCTTAAAACTGCGATGCTTCACACATGCTGAATATATTTGATGCATTAACTGCATAAAATACACACGATACTTCACAAGTATCGACTTCCTAAGTAACTTAGTTATTTAATCTAGCATCACATGCTACTTTTTGTGGGTCCCACGATCCACACATTCGAGACATCAAACATGTCACAAACTAGGGGATACTTACTGGGGTATTGGTCTGGCGGTTTACAGCGTGCAGTGCACAGCGCGCCATCACAAGAACGTGTCAGGAAGACATGGACGGTTATTGATGATGGGAGAAGTGGGCAAGACTGATTGTGTGACACTAACACACGCAACTCCACTACTCCATCACTCCACTTTCTCCACTTCCCACGAGAGACGTGGGTTAGGCTCAATGACTTGTTTAAATAGGTTCTCCTCCCTATTTCCAACACAGAACAAGACAACAAAAACCAAGTGTTGATGCATTCTTATTCCAACACCATAATTGATAGCTTTCATTGTGTAATCCAGTTCAGCTTTCTGATACAAGTCATACACAGCCAACACCTTCACAATCTCAACACCTTCTTCGCTTCCCTCCCTAATATCAACCCCATCTCCTTCACTTTGTGACCGAAGAAAGTCTGGAACGGCCATTTCTTGGTTTAGGCCAGAGTTGTACAGATTGATTTCTCGAATCACAAGCACTCCCGTGCAGTGCATTTGTTTAGGGTTTAGATTCATTTCTCATCCACACACCCCAAATTACCAAAACCGGCAGAAATAGTTTTCACCCATAAACAATTGGCGACCACAGTGGGAGATTAATCTCTCGGTTGCAAAATTGAATTCTCAATATTCATTCCAAGCTTCTCAATTTTGGGGATAGATCTTGGTTTCGATTCAATCATTAACCTATTCATCTTCGGTTTTCATCTCACGATGTATCTTCACCCGCTAGATTCTTTGGAAACCATAAATGATTCAGATATCATGGGAAGTGTGGCTAGAATGCTGGAGGATGTCCTGGAAAATCAAGCTGGTATCGCTAGAAGGCAGAGCGAAACCTTCCTCCTTTTGAATGATATAACAGCTCAATTACAAGAAAGATCGGCAAGCATTTACCCATACAATGCAAGAAATGCTGAATCCTTATCTAAAAGTCATGCCTTTACCAGTGGAGATACAGAGAGCGTGCAGCCACAGGGGACTCAAGAAAGACGAAAAACATGGTCCAGCTGACGACAGAGACTCGAGACAACTCAATAGAAGAAAAGACTTGTTCGGGATGCCGCAACGTCTGCCGGATAAAGAAAAGGAGCCTGTATCTTACAGAGCCTTGCTGGAATATTTGTATCTCAAAACTCTTGTCGAAGCTCAGAAGACTGCCCAATCCAAAGCGACCTTTCAACCAAGTAAAGAAATGCTCGACGAAGGAGAGATCAATCAAGGAACACGTGAGTACATAGGATGGGAGCGTTCAATTCATTCACTCAGCAGTGATATTACGATGCCTTCCGCATTCCGTCACCCGGTCAAGCGATCCGAGGATATGATGACACACACTGGTCTTCCAACTCTGTCTCTGAAGCGTGCTTCACATCAAAGCCACATAGAGATGTCACGACGTCCACTAGCACAAGAACAGCTAGACTCAAGGTACCTGCATTTCCCGTTCCCAATGAAAAAGATTTTGGAGATGATGGAGGCGTGGGTACGAAACGGAGAGGTGGAGCTGCCTCCTGTATGGCGTCCACCGACCGATCAAGAAATAATGGATCCGAGATATTGTCATTATCACCGGTTCCTTCACCACCCTACCAGTGAATGCAACGCCTTGAAATGCATTGTTCAGAAGAATCTTAATTCAGGAGAGTAGCTTTCCCTCTCTGAAAATTAGTGCAAACGATTTCCTTGGAGAGGTTGCTCGGGAAGATTCAATTTCGTGCAAATGAGGCTCCAAAGAGCAAGTAAATTCTATCAAACAATTTTACGACAAAGATAGTTTTAGAATTTACTGGGGACTTGACATCCCACACACAGAGAAAGAGATTCAATGATCAAACATCATGTTTGTTTCCTTTTCACACGATGTTTACAATTTCATGTGACATGTATAATCATTCGTAACCAAGATGCAAATTCTATTTAGAATAATCTCTTTCAGAAAATCAAAACTATCTCAAAAACCAATTCAAAATTCAACCACATATTAGTTCAAAACCTGAAATCAAATTGTGAAAGGAAATCCTCACAGTCACTCAAAAGCATCTAAAGAAAGAACACAAGTAGGCGGCACGAATCCTTCAAGGAAAGTCCTTCAGCAGCAACTCATCCTTCTGAGCAAGAGAAACTTTCATCCTTTGGAGTGCGGCCTGTTTCAGCTTCAACTCCTTAGACAACTTTTCAACCTCTTCTTCCTGGCGAGCAATACAGTCTGCAGAAGGAGCTTCGTCTTGCAATTTCTGAAGCTCCTGGATTTTAGAGAACCCTTGGAAGAACCAAGGAGAGTTGAAGTCGTACTGCACAAACACGTCCCGATGGCACTTCCAGTCTTCAATCACCTCCTCAGAAACACTGCGACCGGTCGTGACGCTCATCTCGTGAATGGAGAATAAAGCTTCTTGGACGCGATTGACCAATGCAAGGCGACTTTTGAGCTTCGTAGTGGTAGCAATGTGGCCGTGCTTCTTCCATATCACCGTGTATAACTCCTCGAACTTATCCGGCACACTGAATCCCCCAACCAACACATGACCTGCATTAGGGGTATCAAAGTGAGGATCGAAGATAGCCCCAGGAACAACAAGTTGCCTTGCCAATACTTCATCAGGAACCTTGTCAGCTGCAAGAGGCCTTTCAGAAGAAGTCACCATGACTTCCTTATCAATGGGAACCTGCTCAGGAATATCTTTAAGGGGAGCCGCCTCAGCATTAGCAGATGTTGCCTCTCCTGCATTCCTCCGGATGTCCACTTCACTCTGAATGCTGATTTTCGTCACGACCTCGTCTACAAGCTCACTAAGGTTACCACTTGGGGAGGCATTCCGTTCAGTCGAGATTGCACCATCTTTGTCATTATCTTGAAGAGGATCAGTATCACCAGACCTCTCCTTAAAAGCATCGTCAGACTTGTCATGAAGACTAGCATCGCCAGACTTCTCATGAAGACCAGTATCGCCAGACCTCTCGTTATGACTACGAGCCGGTCTTGCGAAAGCATTTTCTTTCGAGATTCCCTGATCGCCAACAAAGGATTACCTTTAGTGAAAGTTTCTTAGGAAGAACGAAACCAAGGGATCAAACAGAAAGAAATTTAAAATACCTGCATATTGGAGGAATTGAGGATCACCGAACCACATGCCTGCTTCTTAGACCTCACTCCTGCTTGGGGACTGCAATCATCAGCTCTGGTTCGTTTACCTGGGAGTGGTTTCAACCGAAAACGCTCCTTCAAAACGTCAGAAGATGGTTCGCCGCGGAAATCTGTCACAACCTCCTCCGAGAATTTCTGAAAGGTTAATAATTTCTCCCTCCAAAATTCCTTATACCTGTCGGTTACCGCTGGTTTTCTTCCGATAGGCCAGAAAGGAAGACTCTGCACTGATGAAAATGTGTCAGCATTAAGAATGTCCGGGAAAAGTTCTTTTGGAGCCTTCAACGGACGAAGAAATGGAACACCCTGGTCAAATCCCATTTTCCGAGCAGCCCTGTCAATATTGTACGGAGTCACTGTAAATTCTTCGTCAAATAAAGATGGGACATATCCCGGAGTGCAGCTTCGCAAGTAAATGAGTTCTCCTAAACTTGCGGTTTCAGCATCAGTACGCAACACGGCATCAGGAACAGTAGCAAAAGTCTTTGGCTGAACAATGGAAGGGTGGATCGGCCCCATGGACGAAAATCTATGGAGGACACATTTTCGAAGACATCCACGAGCTTCACATCGGTTTTAGGACGTCTCTTCTGCCAACAGAGTATTCTCGAACCACCATACAAACTGCTGAGTGAAGTTCCGGGAACAGGAGCATAGCTTTTGAAGTGTTCCCATAAAAACGCCTGAAGAAAAGCAATGTGGATATGCGACTCCACTTTCTTATACCCATTGGAAGCATGCATGTCCGTCGCTAAGGCATCCAGATGAGAATACAATGATCCATGAAACAAGGCACCTAGGGGAAGGACCTCACCTTTTTCCATCCTTATAGCAAACATAACAAGGTCACCTCTTATGGTCTTTCTTCCAGAACCGTCGTCGAATATGTCTCCGGATACCCACAAAGACAGGAATGCAATCACGCTGAGCTCGTCTTCCAACTCCTGACCGGGTTTTGGGTCTGCAGGAGACCACTCCGACACCCACCAAGTGTAAAAGCATTTCGTGTCTTTCTTATCCTTCTCCAGATCACCGAATTCTCCCGCCCTTCGAAGTATAACATTGATCATAAAGTTTATAGAAGAAGCTTCCAGCGACAGGCAGGTTCATCAATGCAGCTACGCTTTCCAGAGTAATGGTCATCTCTCCCCATCTACATATGGCTATATGAGTAGAGGGACGCCACCGAGAAATGAAATGATCAAGCCTGCAACATATTTCTTAACTTGAAGAGTGGCGTATTCCATGACCGCATCAAGGATTTGCGCTTTGATCAAATTAGCCTTAATACTCTTATTATTCAGCATGCGTCTCATCCATCCTTCATAAGGACCCAGCGGGGTATGACAAATCTTGAAGTCAATAGGTGAAGGTGGATACTCATTTCTCCGAAGACAGAATCTCATCACAAGTGCTGAAGAAGAGGATGGATCAGCTTCCATATTTTCTGAACCAGAGAGCAGGACTATCTTGTGAGAAGGATGCTTTCTAATATTCAGAAAAGACACGGTGAACAACTCATCATCTATGTTTGGCATATCTTTGAAGTTGTCAACACTCCCTGACTTGGCATCAGCATTATGCCCAAAAGGCATCTTAATAGGAGCCCTTTTGTTCATTCTACAATAAAAGGCAGGGGAGTCAGTACTTGCATGAAAACGCATGGGATGTGTAGTCACACACAACAGAACACACATTCACATTGGAGTACACAAGGCTGGGACAATCATACAATCAAGGCTGGTATTGGGCCACGCAAGCAAGACTGATATCATGACAGTAAGCTGGCGTTGGGTCACATCAAGCCGGCATTGGTCATCAAAGTCACAAGTCTGGTGTTGGGTCACGTCCAGCCGGTACATGACCGATCAAGGTCACAAGTCTGGTATTGAGCCACGTCAGCAAGCAAGACTGGTCGAGGTCACGAAACTGGTATAGGGTCGATGTTCAATCAGGCATACGTAGTGGGACTCACGTTCAACCGAGCATATATGGTGAGGCCCTCATTCATTCGCACGTATTATAACACGGTTTTCTTTATTCATGGGAATCGTTTCTACGAAATTCAAGCCAAGGGTTTTTCAAGCTATAACCTAAAAGCTAGGTTTTGCATGCAACAATGAAAAGTAAGCAAAAACAACATGTTCATGGATTCGTGGCTTGTTTTACTAAGCAATCCTGGCAATATCGACGGTTTTGCTAACTAATCATGATATATCTTGCAAAAAGAGTTTACCTAAAGAATTAGGGTTTGCAAAAAAAAAAAAAAACGTGAGAACAAGGGAGAACGGACGAAGGACCTACCTTGTACGTGTGCGGTGGCAGCGGCAAAGTCTGGCGACGACAGCAACTCCGGCAGCAGCAACGGCGACGGCGTCATCGGGAGCGGCGGTAGGAGTCACGGACGGGAGCTTCCAAACAAAAAAAATGCAAGAGAAAATAAAAGGGGTCGGTCCCTTTTATAAGCAAACAATTGGAAGAATCCCAACAGAACAAGGATTCCTCTTTTGATTGGATTCCTCTTTTGATTCAGACGCCCAAGGAAGGAAACCGGTCCAACCCAAAAATTCCATACTTGCACGGCACGATCACATGGACAATTGCTAGCGGTCGGTCAAAGTCCTTCCGGGTAAGCTTCCTTTATCTTGTCTTTCTCACATAGGTATGTAACCATCTCATGCCTACCCCACAATAGTGTAACCATTATATGCTAGGCAGGGGTCTTAATGTTGATGGTGGATTTTCATTTGAGGTTAAAATTATAAAATACAAAATTACGCTCTGACATCATGGAAAGGATAAAACCACTAATAAAATGATGAATACTTCTTCACTTTGCTAATTCATCCAGGTTGGAGCATGTAGCAACAATCTCTTATACCCTGTGAATTTATAGCGTTATCAATTAATACATGATTAGTCTTGTATTTCCTGTTCCGCTGAACTCTCATTATTAGTGCGGCATGGCGACTGAGTGTTGCTCTCAGCAGAGTAACTTGAATCTCCAAACGTTGATAATGAGGTATGTACGAAATACTCGTACATGCTACATCCCTTGGTGTGTTATACTAGACCGATTAAACATATTTGAATCTGGACTGTCCATATCAGTCCCAAAAACAATCACGGCCACACAAGTCGGCCGCACGATTTAACCAGCCTAGACGATCCTCAGCAGGAGCAGGCTACTACATTAATGACCACCAGCAGGCCCACTTATCCCCTGGTCGGTCGAATACCTACCATGCCTCCCAAACTACCACCGAACACCAGCCTGAAGTTGGATGTCCAGACTGGTATGGAGCAGCTTGGAGGAATCGTACAAACAAAGGCCTCCTATGGCAGTCTAAAGTTCATCACGTCCGTCCAACTTCACCGGCGTGGTTGGATGGCGTGGATCAGCCTAAACCCGGTCGAACAAGCGCCGTGGTGTACACCGGAGGACCTTCTTCCTACCTGCATGACCGACTCTTCCTTAACCTGACCAGATTGCAATATACGTTTGTCCGAAGTTGTGTCAGTGTGAAGAATTGAGGGTCGCAGGAAATTCCACTAAAGGTCCCAAATTGATCATGACCATCCAATTTCACCGACATGATTGGATGGCTTAGATCGGACCCATATCCACCAGGCAGGTATTGGCGCGTTCATCACCGGCCCAACGTGGGCCCCACATGGTCGGGCTCCCCAAAAGAGAAGCGTGGCTTGCCAATTCGTCCAGCCAAAGCAGTGTGGACGTGAAACCCTAATTAGGATTTGCGACACATGTGACAGTCTCAACCATCCATCTTCGCAGGCATATATGGAGGGTGTAGATGTAGATTCAAAGGGCCCAGAGCATGTCAACACAATCACCGTGGGCCCTCCTACATACATGACTAATCGGTCAAGACAAACTATGGTCGGTCGTCTCGATTCGTGCGCCCAAACTAGGCATGGCCACGCGTTTTCAACTGCAAATCGATCTCGACCACTCAACTTTTCCGGACAAATTGAGTGGCTTAGATCACATTTTCACGGGACAGTAAGGTACGGATGTGTACACTGGCCTGCCGACTGCACGCCTGACTAATCGTCCAAGACCGACCATGGTTGGTCGTCTCGAAACGCGCGCCTTAAGTAGGCACGACGTGCGGTCTTCAATTCCTTTGCGGCATGGGATTTCTGTCGCAAATCAATCTCAGCCGCTCTTGTTTGCCAGACAAATTGAGTGGCTTAGATCGCATCTCCATGGGACAGTGAGGTACATACACCTACACCAGCATGCCGTCTACACGCATGCCCAATCGGCCCTGCCAAAAACGTGTCCATGCTTGGATTCGACCAAGCTAAAGGTTGGTGTTCGAGCACCTCCTAAACCCTAATCCGACGGTTGCAGATGTGGGTCGCAAGTCATCTCGTTCGTCCAACTTCACCAGCTTGGACGGACATCCCAAGTCAGGAATTAGGCGACCAGTGAGGCATCACCATGATTACCGTCCACCACTCTTCCACATAAAGCGATCGGCCAAGTCAGGACTTACCTGTACAACCTCCAAACGATCACTCGAAGATGGATGGACGTGATGTTATTTTAAGATGCTTAATCCGCGACTTACTCCGTTAAGCCTTAAAACAGCGATGCTTCACACATGCTGAATATATTCGATGCATTACCTGCATAAAATACACACGAGACTTCACAAGTATCGACTTCCTAAATAACTTAGTTATTTAATCTAGCATCACATGCTACTTTTTGTGGGTCCCACGATCCACACATTCGAGACATCAAACATGTCACAAACTAAGGGATACTTACTGGGGTATTGGTCTGGCGGTTTACAGCGTGCAGTGCACAACGCGCCATCACAAGAACGTGTCAGGAAGACATGGACGGTTAGTGATGATGGGATAAGTGGGCAAGACTGATTGTGTGACACTAACACACGCAACTCCACTACTCCATCACTCCACTTTCTCCACTTCCCACGAGAGACGTGGGTTAGGATCAATGACTTGTTTAAATAGGTTCTCCTCCCTATTTACAACACAGAACAAGACAACGGAAACCAAGTGTTGATACATTCGTATTCCAACACCAGAACTGATAGCTTTCATTCTGTAAGCCAGTTCAACTTTCTGATACAATTCATACACAACCAACACCTTCACAATCTCAACACCTTCTTCGCTTCCCTCCCTAAGATCAACCCTATCTCCTTCACTTTGTGACCGAAGCAAGTCTGGAATGGCCATTTCTTGGTTTAGGCCATAGTTGTACAGATTGATTTCTCGAACCACAAGCACTCCCGTGCAGTGCATTTTTTTAGTGTTTAGATTCATTTCTCATCCACACACCCCAAATTACCTAAACCGACAGAAATAGTTTTTACCCATAAACAAGAGTCATTTGTGTATGACAAGCTAAGTTTTCGATCTAACGGTTGAGAAATATTATCTTGAATCTAAATCAGGTTTTCATCTAACGGTGAATATTGACTGCTTTGTAAACTAAGGCAAAAGCCTGATTTGAAGACTATATAAAGGAGTCATTTAGCATTGAGAAAACTAATCCCCACACGTCCGTGTGATACTAGTTTCTCTGCTAGAGTCGATTCTCCTTTAACCTTTGGTTTTCTTCTTCTAAAACCAGGTTAACGACTTAAATACTTCATTGGGATTGTGAAGCCAGACCGATGCTACTTTTATCGTAGTTGTGTGATCTGATCTTGCATCTTCTATCGTAATAGTACAATCATAGTGATTGGCTAGAGATCATGAGAGTTCTCCGATATGCAAGATATAAAAAGTAATCACAAAAAACTTCGTCTCATTGTTTGTGATTCCACAACATCTTGATCATTGTCAAAAGACAGAATAAAAACTTTTAGGGTTTTTCTGTGGGAGACAGATTAATCCCTTGATAGACTTGTCTGTGTGAGACAGATTTTTTTATTGTTAAAGCCTGCGATTTTGGGTCGTAGCAGCTCTTAGTTGTGGGTGAGATCAGCTAAGGGAATCAAGTGCGCAGTATCATGCTGGGATCAGAGGCGTAGGGAGTACAACTGTACCTTGGATCAGTGGGAGACTGATTGGGGTTCAACTATAGTCCAGTACGAGGCTAGCTTGGAATAGTCTAGTGTCTATAGCGGCTTAATACAGTGTGTATTCAATCTGGACTAGGTCCCCGGGTTTTTCTGCATTTGCGGTTTCCTCGTTAACAAAATTTCTGGTGTCTGTGTTATTTCAGTTTCCGCATTATATCGTTTTATCTTTATAATTTAAATAATACAGGTTGTGTGTTAGATCATCAATTAGCATAATCCAACCTTTGGTTGTTGATTGTCATTGATTGATCCTTGGACATTGGTCTTTGGTACCGTACAAGTCATTCCTTGTGTTTGATTAATGACTCGCTGATTTCTATTAGCTTGAGTAAATCAAAACAAGAGAGAGATATTAACTCCTTGAGATACTTTTACCTAGATTGAGTCTGACTGTCTAGTTGATTCTCTATAAATTGTTTCGGAGTTAGTCCATACAGTTTTTTAAGCGAAATATTGGGAGGTGTTGTTAGACCCCCGCTTTTTCAATTGGTATCAGAGTTGGGAAACACGTTAAAGACCTTATAAGTCTGTGTTTGTAGCGATCTGATTATGGACGAGTATATCTCTAATAACGTACAAGTTCAGAAATTACCAGATGATTCTAAAAGCTTGGATTCACCTGAGAGAACCGTCACATCTAAGTCAATATCTAAACATTCTCTTGATGTAAAAACTGTTTATTGGGAAACCTCCTAGAAGAACAGTTGGATGAACTTTCTGATGAAGGTGATTCAGATATTGATAGAGATGTTGATGAGGAAGTCTCAGAGTATGTTAAGTTTTTGTATTCATGGAATATGAATAAGATTACAACTTCTCATGTCTTACCTCTTCTGACTCCTCTCTGTCGAGAAAACAAGAAATTGAGAACATGTTACGCAGGTGTGTATTTTACGAATCATTCTTGCGAATCGATCCTCAAGGATTCTGAGGAAAACCAACGTATGAAGTCACTTGAATGTGATAATCTTTATCAAAAGTACTTTTTGTTGGAATAGAAACTTGCAGAATCTGAAGCAAGGTTTAACTCTCAGCAAACAAGTTTTGATGATAGAGAAAGCGCTTATCTCGCTCGAGAAAAATGCCTTGAGGCTGAGTTAGCTGCTGCTCTTGATAAAATCAAGATGTTGGAAGATGACTTGAAAAAGTTCAATACTAGTTCAAGCAAATTAACCACTATGCTAGGAGAAAGTAAAAATCATCGTGATACACGAGGATCGGGCTATAAGGGATAAATGCTCAAAGTATTAGCAAAGAGGTAAAATTTGTCAAGGCTAGTGATTCTTCTCTACAAAAGGTTTCCACTGATGGCAAAAGTGAAAAACCTTCACCGGTAGTTAAGGTTCAAAAGAGCAAAGTATATCAACCTTCAAAACCAGCACACATGAATCCGGGTAAGGACGTTCCTTATATTTGTCATTATTGTGGAAACAAAGGTCACCTGGAAAGGAGATGTCGTTTCGTATAAGGAATGAAAAACTTCATGATATTCTTGTTTGGGTGTCAAAAGAAGTTATTAAACCGGGATCATATGTTAAGGCTAACATTCTTGACATTACGGGTTGTAAACGTCCAACCTTTAGGCAAAGGAATCAGTGTTGTGATAATCCTAGATTTTCCTATAAACGTCATACGAAGTCTTTTCACAATTGTAATGATTATCAAAAGAATAACTTTGTAAAGACGAAGACAAGATCCGATGCTCCCAATTGGAGAAAGACTAACTTGCAAAAGAATAGTCAATCCAATTATCTTCCAAGAAATCTTGAAGAGAGTAATGGGAAGAAGGTTCTGGTTGTTCCTAAACGCACTCAGAAGTTGGTACCAAAGAAAGTCAATGATGATTTGAGTGTGAAAAGGAATGATCTTCCAGAAAATTCCATGACTATGGAGAAGGCAGTATCCATGATGTTGGAACTTAACAAGTTTTTTGGAAAAATGGAATTGGATGTGAAAGGTTCTAAAAGCGATCTCTTTCATGATAATCCAAAGGTCACTTGTGGTGAGCAAGACATTGTTCACCCCAACGCAACTTGATTGTGTTGTAAGTGCATCCTCACCAAGGAATTCCCTGCTATGTATACGGTGAGGGAAGCACGAAAATTGGGGCGCACAGATTATGTTCGGTAAGGCTGTAGAATTCAATTGGATTCATATAAAAAGGTATGTCTATAAACTTGAACAATATTTGTTTTTATTTATTTAGAGAACTTATTCACGTACCTTTCTTATCGTTCTTTTCTACCTAACTTGATCTGTGTTTAAGGTTCTTAAACGTTTAGGATTGAAAATAGTAGTTCGGGATGTTTGGACTTCATGGTACACCTACCAGGTATGCATAACATCTTTTTAAATCAAAATTCCAGGGGTTTAAGTTCGCGGACTTAAAAATTCGTTTGGAAAACCGTATGCATATTTGACATCGATATTCGGTAAACTTGTTTTGGCCGTATCTTCTTCGTCCGAACTCGGAATGACCTCATTCTTTTTGCATTCTATTCGTCTTTGAATTCTCTTCGTCTTTGAATTCTAGTCAAAATGAAGGTGATAATTATTGCATTTGGATGAGTTAATATTGGTATTTGTCCTGTCTCTTGTTTTTGAGTGTTTTGCTCCGTTTCGTTGCACTTGTTCCACTTCTCTTGGACTTGGGCACTTGGATTCGTGGAGTAGTACTCTTCTAAGATCATTTGTAGCTTTTACAAGAATGTTTTTGGTGAATCACAAAGAAGGAAGTTCAAGAATGGACAGTAGTACGCATTACTATGGGATTCTTGATTGTTCACAATCATTTTATGTGAACTATGGTGCATGGTCGTTAATGACTTTGTATGTTCTTCTTTGAAAATATTTTTATACGCCTTTGGTAGCTATTCTTGGTATAAATCCGGGCGTAAAAGATTGATTCTACTCTCTAAGGACAAATCATCTTATATGTGCATTACGAGTTTGTCTTGATGCATAGGAAACTTCTTATGAGAACTTATTCTTGTTTTTGAGAAGGATTACTAGAGTTTGGAATAGAAAATACTGTGATTACACATAGCTATGTCCAACGTTTTCATCTTCATTTTTTTAGATTTATTTGTTTAAATTCTAAAGCTTTTTGGAAGATGATTTTTGCAGTATTAATCTTTATGATTTTATATATTGCAATATGTTATGGGATATGTGTGTTTACGTTCGTGAACTTTTTTTGTCACATACGTTGTCAAAAGTAAAGTCGTTTATTGTCGATATTCTTGTATTGATAAAAGAGTGAATAGACTTTTGACAAATACGAAAGTTAAGCCTATATTGTCAATTATGTTGATGGAAGATAGGTTAAAATCTTTTGTTTTCAAGGATTATGTCTATTATTGTTGTTATCCAAATAATGATTGAAGATATAATGAATCCTTGTGTATTCCGCAGTATTGATAATCCCTGATCCATATTCGTATGTATTACTGTGAGGCTCTGTAATGTGTCTTATGTTGAGCACGATACAACCAAGTTGATTATTTTTTATTAACTTTGTTGGTTGTTTCGTAAGGTACTTTATGTTGAGCATTTTGAACTAAATTAATCATCTTGTTTGGTTATTTAGTTATTGCTCCGTAAGTTTTCTTATGTCGAGCAAAACAATTGACAATTAAATTGATTACTTTCATAATTAGTTTGGTTGTGTATTCCAATTAGATTAATTATGGGTTCTCTTGTAATTAATGTAGTTGAGTATTTTTGTGTCTCCATGAGTTTTCTTATGTTGAGCACAAACAATTGAATTGATCTATTTTTATGTTTAATTTGATTGCGTATACCGATTAAATTAATCACGGGTTTTACTTATGATTAATTTGATTGAGTTTTTGGATATAAAAAAAATCATTCTTATGGTTTTTGGTGTCCAATAAAATCCTTCTTTTCTTTCGATATTAAGGTCGCTCGTTGTTGTTCTTTCGGGAATGACATTAAATGGGGGAGAGTTCTTTTGGACTTGTGCTTAATGGTCATATCTTGAGGGGTGTGTGGCGGTGGAATTTTAGAGGGGTTATCTTGTATCTTTAAACTCCTTGATGAATGTTGTTACCTTCGGCTATATGATTGCATCTAAATAAGATGATGTGTGTTTCTTTCTCTCAGTCATGAAACGTCTCTTTCGGAAATTTCATTATGATCCCGTTCTTGTACCTTTGCCAATTTTATTGACAAAAGGGGGGAGAATTAATATGTACTTCACACTACAAATACATATGGTTTTCGGATCATTGTGTAAGGGGGAGTGGTTTTCATGTGAGATGGAGTATTGACTAAGGGGGAGTGATACATATCACTATAGTATTATTGTTAAAGTTGTGACACAATCGGACTTTGACACTATGTAATAATACTATGACACTGTATAAAAATGATCGAGACTGATGCTTTATCATTGTTATAGCTATGGATCTTCAACAAGCGGTGATGCTAAACTTACAAACTTTGGGATCATTGGAGTACTTGGAAGTGACGAAGATTTCGAGGAATGTTGAAGATTAGACAAGTGGAATAGGAGCTACTAAAGTTTCATTATCTTTTTCGTATTCCATATGTATTGATAGTTTTGTCACTAAAATTGACAAAGGGGGAGATTGTTAGAGTACTGCTCGGTCAAACTCGCATGCGTTGCTATCTCAAGCATGTTTGTCAATGTTAGTGACCAAACTATAAGTCTTGATTTCTAGTCTCTTATAGCTAAGTCTCGGACTAGGATAGTAAGTGTAGTTGAGCTCAAGGACTTCATGGAGATTCATCGTACAAGTAGAAGATCTACTCAAGGAACCGGTGGAACTTCTCGACAAAAAGGTATGTGGAGACTTGAACTTATCTGTCACTCAAAAGTCTATCTATTCTATCTCCTACTCTTTGAGACAAAAGTCGTATCTAATATATAGACTAGATCATACACATTTGGTATTTCGAGCCGAGGATACCTCGCCTATCTATATCTCGAAATATGTGTTGGTAAGCTTTTCGCTTCGACCAGGTTTATCTTTACCTAGTGACGAAAGTCATGAATGTTTCAATCACCTTGAAAATTTCTTTGACGAAAAATAATGTAACAACTATATAACATCCTCTAAGAATGTTTCAATGATTGGAATGAGAGTTTAGATTACATAACTAATGGATTCCTTGAACCGAAGTTTTCGAACTTTGTTGATCAAGAGAACCAGAAGTATGACAAGTGCCAAGTCCGCGAATTGCCGAAGTTCCCAAACCCGAGAATTTCTGCTGGAGTTGACAAACTACTTGCGTGAGCCAAGTTCGCGAACCCAGTCCGCGAACCGACGTAGTTCTCGAACCCGAGAATTTCTGCTGGAGTTTGTAAACTCTATCCGGTGTCTTAAGTCCGCGAACCTGGTCTACGAACTTGAGAAGGTTATATATCTAAAGATGATTTCGGAACTTAATCTTAAAATACTAAGGAATGCATTTGAAACCGTGGCTATTAAAGTTCAGGAACCGATTCGAGTAAATCAAATTATCTTTGCTTCAATTGTGTCTTCTGTAGTTACATAAGATTTCCTTGCAATTGACAACTCTCTTAACTAGTTCATTTGAGTCAATTGAACTAGTAATGGTGAAGAAGAACATGGTTGGTATGAAACACTCATATGGTTAACCTCTTTGGGTAGACTATTGTTGAACCAACAATGTACACGTTTGGGTGCGGTTAACAAACATAGAAGCGTACAGTCATTTGTGTATGACAAGCTAAGTTTTCGATCTAACGGTTGAGAAATATTATCTTGAATCTAAATCAGGTTTTCATCTAACGGTGAATATTGACTGCTTTGTAACTAAGGCAAAACCCTGATTTGAAGACTATATAAAGGAGACATTTAGCATTGAGAAAACTAATCCCCACACGTCCGTGTGATACTAGTTTCTCTGCTAGAGTCGATTCTCCTTTAACCTTTGGTTTTCTTTTTCTAAAAACAGGTTAACGGCTTAAAGACTTCATTGGGATTGTGAAGCCAGACAGATACTACTTTTATCGTAGTTGTGTGATCTGATCTTGCATCTTCTATCGTAATAGTACAATCATATTGATTGGCTAGAGATCGTGAGAGTTCTCCGATAGGAAAGATATAAAAAGTAATCACAAACACCTTCGTGTCATTGTTTGTGATTCCACGACATCTTGTTT
Source organism: Papaver somniferum (assembly GCF_003573695.1). Classification (NCBI taxonomy): domain Eukaryota; kingdom Viridiplantae; phylum Streptophyta; class Magnoliopsida; order Ranunculales; family Papaveraceae; genus Papaver; species Papaver somniferum. Next base: position 133,266,814 of record NC_039367.1, on the reverse strand, counting down.
CGCTACCATACGATTAAGATTGTTGTGAGGTGATTGATTAATCTAGGCTGTTCTTCGGGAATATAAGACCGGGTTATCAATTGGTTCCTGTTCACCTTGATTATTGTCAAAAGACAAAATAAAAACTTTTAGGGTTTTTCTGTAGGAGACAGATTGATCCTTTGATAGACTTGTCTGTGTGAGATAGATTTGTTTATTGTTAAAGCCTGCGATTTTGGGTCGTAGAAACTCTTAGTTGTGGGTGAGATCAGCTAAGGGAATCAAGTGCGCAATATCCTGCTGGGATCAGAGGCGCAGGGAATACAACTGTACCTTGGATAAGTGGGAGACTGATTGGGGTTCAACTATAGTCCAGTCCGAGGCTAGCTTGGAATAGGCTAGTGTCTGTAGCGGCTTAATACAATGTGTATTCAATCTGGACTAGGTCCCCGGGTTTTTCCGCATTTGCGGTTTCCTCGTTAACAAAATTTCTGGTGTCTGTGTTATTTCAGTTTCCGCATTATATCGTTTTATCTTCATAATTGAAATAATAAAGGTTGTGCGTTAGATCATCAATTAGCATAATCCAACCTTTGGTTGTTGATTGTCATTGATTGATCCTTGGACATTGGTCTTTGGTACCGTCCAAGTCATTCCTTGTGTTTGATTAATGACTCGCTGATTTCTATTAGCTTGAGTAAATCAAAACAAGAGAGAGATATTAACTCCTTGAGATACTTTTACCTAGATTGAGACTGACTGTCTAGTTGATTCTCTAGAAAGTGTTTCGGATTTAGTCCATACAGATTGCTAAGCGAAATATTGGGAGGTGTTGTTAGACCCCCGCTTTTTCAATTGGTATCAGAGCTGGCAAACACGTTAAAGACCTTATAAGTCTGTGTTTTTTCGATCTGATTATGGACGAGTCTATCTCTAATAACGTACCAATTCAGAAATTACCAGATGATTCTAAAAGCTTGGATTCACCTGAGAGAACCGTCACATCTAAGTCAATACCTAAACATTCCATTGATGTAAAAACTGTTTATTAGGAAATTCTCGAGAACAGTTGGATGAACTTTTTGATGAAGGTGATTCAGATATTGATAGAGATGTTGATGAGGAAGTCTCAGAGTATGTTAAGTTTTTGGATTCATGGAATATGAAGAAGATTACAACTTCTCATGTATTACCTCTTCTGACTCCTCTCTGTCGAGAAAACAAGAAATTGAGAAGATGTTACGCAAGTGTTTATTTTTCGGATCATTCTTGCGAATCGATCCTCAAGGATTCTGAGGAAAACCTACGTATGAAGTCACTTGAATGTGATAATCTTTATCAAAAGTACTTTTTGTTGGAAGAGAAACTTGCAGAATCTGAAGCAAGGTTTAACTCTCAGCAAACAAGTTTTGATGATAGAGAAAGCACTTATCTCGCTCGAGAAAAACGCCTTGAGGCTGATTTAGCTGCTTCTCTTGATAAAATCAAGATGTTGGAAGATGACTTGAAAAAGTTCAATACTAGTTCAAGTAAATTAACCACTATGCTAGGAGCAAGTAAAAATCATCGTGATACACGAGGATTGGGCTATAAGGGATAAATGCTCAAAGTATTAGCAAAGAGGTAAAATTTGTCAAGGCTAGTGATTCTTCTCTACAAAAGGTTTCCACTGATGGAAAAAGTGAAAAACCTTCAACGGTAGTTAAGGTTCAAAAGAGCAAAGTATATCAACCTTCAAAACCAGCACACATGAATCCGGGTAAGAACGTTCCTTATATTTGTCATTATTGTGGAAACAAAGGTCACCTGGAAAGGAGATGTCGTTTCGTATAAGGAATGAAAACTTCATGATATTCTTGTGTGGGTGTCAAAAGAAGTTATTAAACCGGGATCATATGTTAAGACTAACACTCTTGACATTACGGGTTGTAAACGTCCAACCTTTAGGCAAAGGAATCAGTGTTGTGATAATCCTAGATTTGCCTATAAACGTAATACGAAGTCTTTTCACAATTGTAATGATTATCAAAAGAATAACTTTGTAAAGACGAAGACAAGATCCGATGCTCCCAATTGGAGAAAGACTAACTTGCAAAAGAATAGTCAATCCAATTATCTTCCAAGAAATCTTGAAGAGAGTAATGGGAAGAAGGTTCTGGTTGTTCCTAAACGCACTCAGAAGTTGGTACCAAAGAAAGTCAATGATGATTTGAGTGTGAAAAGGAATGATCTTCCAGAAAATTCCATGACTATGGAGAAGGCAGTATCCATGATGTTGGAACTTAACAAGTTTTTTGGAAAAATGGAATTGGATGTGAAAGGTTCTAAAAGCGATCTCTTTCATGATAATCCAAAGGTCACTTGTGGTGAGCAAGACATTGTTCACCCCAACGCAACTTGATTGTGTTGTAAGTGCATCCTCACCAAGGAATTCCCTGCTATGTATACGGTGAGGGAAGCACGAAAATTGGGGCGCACAGATTATGTTCGGTAAGGCTGTAGAATTCAATTGGATTCATATAAAAAGGTATGTCTATAAACTTGAACAATATTTGTTTTTATTTATTTAGAGAACTTATTCACGTACCTTTCTTATCGTTCTTTTCTACCAAACTTGATCTGTGTTTAAGGTTCTTAAACGTTTAGGATTGAAAATAGTAGTTCGGGATGTTTTGACTTCATGGTACACCTACCAGGTATGCATAACATCTTTTTAAATCAAAATTCCAGGGGTTTAAGTTCGCGGACTTAAAAATTCGTTTGGAAAACCGTATGCATATTTGACATCGATATTCGGTAAACTTGTTTTGGCCGTATCTTCTTCGTCCGAACTCGGAATGACCTCATTCTTTTTGCATTCTATTCGTCTTTGAATTCTCTTCGTCTTTGAATTCTAGTCAAAATGAAGGTGATAACAGCAAACAAGTTTTGATGATAGAGAAAGCACTTATCTCGCTCGAGAAAAACGCCTTGAGGCTGATTTAGCTGCTTCTCTTGATAAAATCAAGATGTTGGAAGATGACTTGAAAAAGTTCAATACTAGTTCAAGTAAATTAACCACTATGCTAGGAGCAAGTAAAAATCATCGTGATACACGAGGATTGGGCTATAAGGGATAAATGCTCAAAGTATTAGCAAAGAGGTAAAATTTGTCAAGGCTAGTGATTCTTCTCTACAAAAGGTTTCCACTGATGGAAAAAGTGAAAAACCTTCAACGGTAGTTAAGGTTCAAAAGAGCAAAGTATATCAACCTTCAAAACCAGCACACATGAATCCGGGTAAGAACGTTCCTTATATTTGTCATTATTGTGGAAACAAAGGTCACCTGGAAAGGAGATGTCGTTTCGTATAAGGAATGAAAACTTCATGATATTCTTGTGTGGGTGTCAAAAGAAGTTATTAAACCGGGATCATATGTTAAGACTAACACTCTTGACATTACGGGTTGTAAACGTCCAACCTTTAGGCAAAGGAATCAGTGTTGTGATAATCCTAGATTTGCCTATAAACGTAATACGAAGTCTTTTCACAATTGTAATGATTATCAAAAGAATAACTTTGTAAAGACGAAGACAAGATCCGATGCTCCCAATTGGAGAAAGACTAACTTGCAAAAGAATAGTCAATCCAATTATCTTCCAAGAAATCTTGAAGAGAGTAATGGGAAGAAGGTTCTGGTTGTTCCTAAACGCACTCAGAAGTTGGTACCAAAGAAAGTCAATGATGATTTGAGTGTGAAAAGGAATGATCTTCCAGAAAATTCCATGACTATGGAGAAGGCAGTATCCATGATGTTGGAACTTAACAAGTTTTTTGGAAAAATGGAATTGGATGTGAAAGGTTCTAAAAGCGATCTCTTTCATGATAATCCAAAGGTCACTTGTGGTGAGCAAGACATTGTTCACCCCAACGCAACTTGATTGTGTTGTAAGTGCATCCTCACCAAGGAATTCCCTGCTATGTATACGGTGAGGGAAGCACGAAAATTGGGGCGCACAGATTATGTTCGGTAAGGCTGTAGAATTCAATTGGATTCATATAAAAAGGTATGTCTATAAACTTGAACAATATTTGTTTTTATTTATTTAGAGAACTTATTCACGTACCTTTCTTATCGTTCTTTTCTACCAAACTTGATCTGTGTTTAAGGTTCTTAAACGTTTAGGATTGAAAATAGTAGTTCGGGATGTTTTGACTTCATGGTACACCTACCAGGTATGCATAACATCTTTTTAAATCAAAATTCCAGGGGTTTAAGTTCGCGGACTTAAAAATTCGTTTGGAAAACCGTATGCATATTTGACATCGATATTCGGTAAACTTGTTTTGGCCGTATCTTCTTCGTCCGAACTCGGAATGACCTCATTCTTTTTGCATTCTATTCGTCTTTGAATTCTCTTCGTCTTTGAATTCTAGTCAAAATGAAGGTGATAATTATTGCATTTGGATGAGTTAATATTGGTATTTGTCCTGTCTCTTGTTTTTGAGTGTTTTGCTCCGTTTCGTTGCACTTGTTCCACTTCTCTTGGACTTGGGCACTTGGATTCGTGGAGTAGTACTCTTCTAAGATCATTTGTAGCTTTTACAAGAATGTTTTTGGTGAATCACAAAGAAGGAAGTTCAAGAATGGAAAGTAGTACGCATTACTATGGGATTCTTGATTGTTCACAATCATTTTATGTGAACTATGGTGCATGGTCGTTAATGACTTTGTATGTTCTTCTTTGAAAATATTTTTATACGCCTTTGGTAGCTATTCTTGGTATAAATCCGGGCATAAAAGATTGATTCTACTCTCTAAGGACAAATCATCTTATATGTGCATTACGAGTTTGTCTTGATGCATAGGAAACTTCTTATGAGAACTTATTCTTGTTTTTGAGAAGGATTACTAGAGTTTGGAATAGAAAATACTGTGATTACACATAGCTATGTCCAACGTTTTCATCTTCATTTTTTTAGATTTATTTGTTTAAATTCTAAAGCTTTTTGGAAGATGATTTTTGCAGTATTAATCTTTATGATTTTATATATTGCAATATGTTATGGGATATGTGTGTTTACGTTCGTGAACTTTTTTTGTCACATACGTTGTCAAAAGTAAAGTCGTTTATTGTCGATATTCTTGTATTGATAAAAGAGTGAATAGACTTTTGACAAATACGAAAGTTAAGCCTATATTGTCAATTATGTTGATGGAAGATAGGTTAAAATCTTTTGTTTTCAAGGATTATGTCTATTATTGTTGTTATCCAAATAATGATTGAAGATATAATGAATCCTTGTGTATTCCGCAGTATTGATAATCCCTGATCCATATTCGTATGTATTACTGTGAGGCTCTGTAATGTGTCTTATGTTGAGCACGATACAACCAAGTTGATTATTTTTTATTAACTTTGTTGGTTGTTCCGTAAGGTACTTTATGTTGAGCATTTTGAACTAAATTAATCATCTTGTTTGGTTATTTAGTTATTGCTCCGTAAGTTTTCTTATGTCGAGCAAAACAATTGACAATTAAATTGATTACTTTCGTAATTAGTTTGGTTGTGTATTCCAATTAGATTAATTATGGGTTCTCTTGTAATTAATGTAGTTGAGTATTTTTGTGTCTCCATGAGTTTTCTTATGTTGAGCACAAACAATTGAATTGATCTATTTTTATGTTTAATTTGATTGCGTATACCGATTAAATTAATCACGGGTTTTACTTGTGATTAATTTGATTGAGTTTTTGGATATAAAAAAAATCATTCTTATGGTTTTTGGTGTCCAATAAAATCCTTCTTTTCTTTCGATATTAAGGTCGCTCGTTGTTGTTCTTTCGGGAATGACATTAAATGGGGGAGAGTTCTTTTGGACTTGTGCTTAATGGTCATATCTTGAGGGGTGTGCGGCGGTGGAATTTTAGAGGGGTTATCTTGTATCTTTAAACTCCTTGATGAATGTTGTTACCTTCGGCTATATGATTGCATCTAAATAAGATGATGTGTGTTTCTTTCTCTCAGTCATGAAACGTCTCTTTCGGAAATTTCATTATGATCCCGTTCTTGTACCTTTGCCAATTTTATTGACAAAAGGGGGGAGAATTAATATGTACTTCACACTACAAATACATATGGTTTTCGGATCATTGTGTAAGGGGGAGTGGTTTTCATGTGAGATGGAGTATTGACTAAGGGGGAGTGATACATATCACTATAGTATTATTGTTAAAGTTGTGACACAATCGGACTTTGACACTATGTAATAATACTATGACACTGTATAAAAATGATCGAGACTGATGCTTTATCATTGTTATAGCTATGGATCTTCAACAAGCGGTGATGCTAAACTTACAAACTTTGGGATCATTGGAGTACTTGGAAGTGACGAAGATTTCGAGGAATGTTGAAGATTAGACAAGTGGAATAGGAGCTACTAAAGTTTCATTATCTTTTTCGTATTCCATATGTATTGATAGTTTTGTCACTAAAATTGACAAAGGGGGAGATTGTTAGAGTACTGCTCGGTCAAACTCGCATGCGTTGCTATCTCAAGCATGTTTGTCAATGTTAGTGACCAAACTATAAGTCTTGATTTCTAGTCTCTTATAGCTAAGTCTCGGACTAGGATAGTAAGTGTAGTTGAGCTCAAGGACTTCATGGAGATTCATCGTACAAGTAGAAGATCTACTCAAGGAACCGGTGGAACTTCTCGACAAAAAGGTATGTGGAGACTTGAACTTATCTGTCACTCAAAAGTCTATCTATTCTATCTCCTACTCTTTGAGACAAAAGTCGTATTCTATATATATAGACTAGATCATACACATTTGGTATTTCGAGCCGAGGATACCTCGCCTATCTATATCTCGAAATATGTGTTGGTAAGCTTTTCGCTTCGACCAGGTTTATCTTTACCTAGTGACGAAAGTCATGAATGTTTCAATCACCTTGAAAATTTCTTTGACGAAAAATAATGTAACAACTATATAACATCCTCTAAGAATGTTTCAATGATTGGAATGAGAGTTTAGATTACATAACTAATGGATTCCTTGAACCGAAGTTTTCGAACTTTGTTGATCAAGAGAACCAGAAGTATGACAAGTGCCAAGTCCGCGAATTGCCGAAGTTCCCAAACCCGAGAATTTCTGCTGGAGTTGACAAACTACTTGCGTGAGCCAAGTTCGCGAACCCAGTCCGCGAACCGACGTAGTTCTCGAACCCGAGAATTTCTGCTGGAGTTTGTAAACTCTATCCGGTGTCTTAAGTCCGCGAACCTGGTCTACGAACTTGAGAAGGTTATATATCTAAAGATGATTTCGGAACTTAATCTTAAAATACTAAGGAATGCATTTGAAACCGTGGCTATTAAAGTTCAGGAACCGATTCGAGTAAATCAAATTATCTTTGCTTCAATTGTGTCTTCTGTAGTTACATAAGATTTCCTTGCAATTGACAACTCTCTTAACTAGTTCATTTGAGTCAATTGAACTAGTAATGGTGAAGAAGAACATGGTTGGTATGAAACACTCATATGGTTAACCTCTTTGGGTAGACTATTGTTGAACCAACAATGTACACGTTTGGGTGCGGTTAACAAACATAGAAGCGTACAGTCATTTGTGTATGACAAGCTAAGTTTTCGATCTAACGGTTGAGAAATATTATCTTGAATCTAAATCAGGTTTTCATCTAACGGTGAATATTGACTGCTTTGTAACTAAGGCAAAACCCTGATTTGAAGACTATATAAAGGAGACATTTAGCATTGAGAAAACTAATCCCCACACGTCCGTGTGATACTAGTTTCTCTGCTAGAGTCGATTCTCCTTTAACCTTTGGTTTTCTTTTTCTAAAAACAGGTTAACGGCTTAAAGACTTCATTGGGATTGTGAAGCCAGACAGATACTACTTTTATCGTAGTTGTGTGATCTGATCTTGCATCTTCTATCGTAATAGTACAATCATATTGATTGGCTAGAGATCGTGAGAGTTCTCCGATAGGAAAGATATAAAAAGTAATCACAAACACCTTCGTGTCATTGTTTGTGATTCCACGACATCTTGTTTCGCTACCATACGATTAAGATTGTTGTGAGGTGATTGATTAATCTAGGCTGTTCTTCGGGAATATAAGACCGGGTTATCAATTGGTTCCTGTTCACCTTGATTATTGTCAAAAGACAAAATAAAAACTTTTAGGGTTTTTCTGTAGGAGACAGATTGATCCTTTGATAGACTTGTCTGTGTGAGATAGATTTGTTTATTGTTAAAGCCTGCGATTTTGGGGTCGAAACTCTTAGTTGTGGGTGAGATCAGCTAAGGGAATCAAGTGCGCAATATCCTGCTGGGATCAGAGGCGCAGGGAATACAACTGTACCTTGGATAAGTGGGAGACTGATTGGGGTTCAACTATAGTCCAGTCCGAGGCTAGCTTGGAATAGGCTAGTGTCTGTAGCGGCTTAATACAATGTGTATTCAATCTGGACTAGGTCCCCGGGTTTTTCCGCATTTGCGGTTTCCTCGTTAACAAAATTTCTGGTGTCTGTGTTATTTCAGTTTCCGCATTATATCGTTTTATCTTCATAATTGAAATAATAAAGGTTGTGCGTTAGATCATCAATTAGCATAATCCAACCTTTGGTTGTTGATTGTCATTGATTGATCCTTGGACATTGGTCTTTGGTACCGTCCAAGTCATTCCTTGTGTTTGATTAATGACTCGCTGATTTCTATTAGCTTGAGTAAATCAAAACAAGAGAGAGATATTAACTCCTTGAGATACTTTTACCTAGATTGAGACTGACTGTCTAGTTGATTCTCTAGAAAGTGTTTCGGAGTTAGTCCATACAGATTGCTAAGCGAAATATTGGGAGGTGTTGTTAGACCCCCGCTTTTTCAATTGGTATCAGAGCTGGCAAACACGTTAAAGACCTTATAAGTCTGTGTTTTTTCGATCTGATTATGGACGAGTCTATCTCTAATAACGTACCAATTCAGAAATTACCAGATGATTCTAAAAGCTTGGATTCACCTGAGAGAACCGTCACATCTAAGTCAATACCTAAACATTCCATTGATGTAAAAACTTTATTAGGAAATTCTCGAGAACAGTTGGATGAACTTTTTGATGAAGGTGATTCAGATATTGATAGAGATGTTGATGAGGAAGTCTCAGAGTATGTTAAGTTTTTGGATTCATGGAATATGAAGAAGATTACAACTTCTCATGTATTACCTCTTCTGACTCCTCTCTGTCGAGAAAACAAGAAATTGAGAAGATGTTACGCAAGTGTTTATTTTTCGGATCATTCTTGCGAATCGATCCTCAAGGATTCTGAGGAAAACCTACGTATGAAGTCACTTGAATGTGATAATCTTTATCAAAAGTACTTTTTGTTGGAAGAGAAACTTGCGAATCTGAAGCAAGGTTTAACTCTCAGCAAACAAGTTTTGATGATAGAGAAAGCACTTATCTCGCTCGAGAAAAACGCCTTGAGGCTGATTTAGCTGCTTCTCTTGATAAAATCAAGATGTTGGAAGATGACTTGAAAAAGTTCAATACTAGTTCAAGTAAATTAACCACTATGCTAGGAGCAAGTAAAAATCATCGTGATACACGAGGATTGGGCTATAAGGGATAAATGCTCAAAGTATTAGCAAAGAGGTAAAATTTGTCAAGGCTAGTGATTCTTCTCTACAAAAGGTTTCCACTGATGGAAAAAGTGAAAAACCTTCAACGGTAGTTAAGGTTCAAAAGAGCAAAGTATATCAACCTTCAAAACCAGCACACATGAATCCGGGTAGAACGTTCCTTATATTTGTCATTATTGTGGAAACAAAGGTCACCTGGAAAGGAGATGTCGTTTCGTATAAGGAATGAAAACTTCATGATATCTTGTTGGGTGTCAAAAGAAGTTATTAAACCGGGATCATATGTTAAGACACACTCTTGACATTACGGGTTGTAAACGTCCAACCTTTAGGCAAGGAATCAGTGTTGTGATAATCCTAGATTTGCCTATAAACGTAATACGAAGTCTTTTCACAATTGTAATGATATCAAAAGAATAATTGTAAAGACGAAGACAAGATCCGATGCTCCCAATTGGAGAAAGACTAACTTGCAAAATAGTCAATCCAATTATCTTCCAAGAAATCTTGAAGAGAGTAATGGGAAGAAGGTTCTGGTTGTTCCTAAACGCACTCAGAAGTTGGTACCAAAGAAAGTCAATGATGATTTGAGTGTGAAAAGGAATGATCTTCCAGAAAATTCCATGACTATGGAGAAGGCAGTATCCATGATGTTGGAACTTAACAAGTTTTTTGGAAAAATGGAATTGGATGTGAAAGGTTCTAAAAGCGATCTCTTTCATGATAATCCAAAGGTCACTTGTGGTGAGCAAGACATTGTTCACCCCAACGCAACTTGATTGTGTTGTAAGTGCATCCTCACCAAGGAATTCCCTGCTATGTATACGGTGAGGGAAGCACGAAAATTGGGGCGCACAGATTATGTTCGGTAAGGCTGTAGAATTCAATTGGATTCATATAAAAAGGTATGTCTATAAACTTGAACAATATTTGTTTTTATTTATTTAGAGAACTTATTCACGTACCTTTCTTATCGTTCTTTTCTACCAACTTGATCTGTGTTTAAGGTTCTTAAACGTTTAGGATTGAAAATAGTAGTTCGGGATGTTTTGACTTCATGGTACACCTACCAGGTATGCATAACATCTTTTTAAATCAAAATTCCAGGGGTTTAAGTTCGCGGACTTAAAAATTCGTTTGGAAAACCGTATGCATATTGACATCGATATTCGGTAAACTTGTTTTGGCCGTATCTTCTTCGTCCGAACTCGGAATGACCTCATTCTTTTTGCATTCTATTCGTCTTTGAATTCTCTTCGTCTTTGAATTCTAGTCAAAATGAAGGTGATAATTATTGCATTTGGATGAGTTAATTGGTATTTGTCCTGTCTCTTGTTTTTGAGTGTTTTGCTCCGTTTCGTTGCACTTGTTCCACTTCTCTTGGACTTGGGCACTTGGATTCGTGGAGTAGTACTCTTCTAAGATCATTTGTAGCTTTTACAAGAATGTTTTGGTGAATCACAAAGAAGGAAGTTCAAGAATGGAAAGTAGTACGCATTACTATGGGATTCTTGATTGTTCACAATCATTTTATGTGAACTATGGTGCATGGTCGTTAATGACTTTGTATGTTCTTCTTTGAAAATATTTTTATACGCCTTTGGTAGCTATTCTTGGTATAAATCCGGGCATAAAAGATTGATTCTACTCTCTAAGGACAAATCATCTTATATGTGCATTACGAGTTTGTCTTGATGCATAGGAAACTTCTTATGAGAACTTATTCTTGTTTTTGAGAAGGATTACTAGAGTTTGGAATAGAAAATACTGTGATTACACATAGCTATGTCCAACGTTTTCATCTTCATTTTTAGATTTATTTGTTTAAATTCTAAAGCTTTTTGGAATGATTTTTGCAGTATTAATCTTTATGATTTTATATATTGCAATATGTTATGGGATATGTGTGTTTACGTTCGTGAACTTTTTTTCACATACGTTGTCAAAAGTAAAGTCGTTTATTGTCGATATTCTTGTATTGATAAAAGAGTGAATAGACTTTTGACAAATACGAAAGTTAAGCCTATATTGTCAATTATGTTGATGGAAGATAGGTTAAAATCTTTTGTTTTCAAGGATTATGTCTATTATTGTTGTTATCCAAATAATGATTGAAGATATAATGAATCCTTGTGTATTCCGCAGTATTGATAATCCCTGATCCATATTCGTATGTATTACTGTGAGGCTCTGTAATGTGTCTTATGTTGAGCACGATACAACCAAGTTGATTATTTTTTATTAACTTTGTTGGTTGTTCCGTAAGGTACTTTATGTTGAGCATTTTGAACTAAATTAATCATCTGTTTGGTTATTTAGTTATTGCTCCGTAAGTTTTCTTATGTCGAGCAAAACAATTGACAATTAAATTGATTACTTTCGTAATTAGTTTGGTTGTGTATTCCAATTAGATTAATTATGGGTTCTCTTGTAATTAATGTAGTTGAGTATTTTTGTGTCTCCATGAGTTTTCTTATGTTGAGCACAAACAATTGAATTGATCTATTTTTATGTTTAATTTGATTGCGTATACCGATTAAATTAATCACGGGTTTACTTGTGATTAATTTGATTGAGTTTTGGATATAAAAAAAATCATTCTTATGGTTTTTGGTGTCCAATAAAATCCTTCTTTTCTTTCGATATAAGGTCGCTCGTTGTTGTTCTTTCGGGAATGACATTAAATGGGGGAGAGTTCTTTTGGACTTGTGCTTAATGGTCATATCTTGAGGGGTGTGGGCGGTGGAATTTTAGAGGGGTTATCTTGTATCTTTAAACTCCTTGATGAATGTTGTTACCTTCGGCTATATGATTGCATCTAAATAAGATGATGTGTGTTCTTTCTCTCAGTCATGAAACGTCTCTTTCGGAAATTTCATTATGATCCCGTTCTTGTACCTTTGCCAATTTTATTGACAAAAGGGGGAGAATTAATATGTACTTCACTACAAATACATATGGTTTTCGGATCATTGTGTAAGGGGGAGTGGTTTTCATGTGAGATGGAGTATTGACTAAGGGGGAGTGATACATATCACTATAGTATTATTGTTAAAGTTGTGACACAATCGGACTTTGACACTATGTAATAATACTATGACACTGTATAAAAATGATCGAGACTGATGCTTTATCATTGTTATAGCTAGATCTTCAACAAGCGGTGATGCTAAACTTACAAACTTTGGGATCATTGGAGTACTTGGAAGTGACGAAGATTTCGAGGAATGTTGAAGATTAGACAAGTGGAATAGGAGCTACTAAAGTTTCATTATCTTTTTCGTATTCCATATGTATTGATAGTTTTGTCACTAAAATTGACAAAGGGGGAGATTGTTAGAGTACTGCTCGGTCAAACTCGCATGCGTTGCTATCTCAAGCATGTTTGTCAATGTTAGTGACCAAACTATAAGTCTTGATTTCTAGTCTCTTATAGCTAAGTCTCGGACTAGGATAGTAAGTGTAGTTGAGCTCAAGGACTTCATGGAGATTCATCGTACAAGTAGAAGATCTACTCAAGGAACCGGTGGAACTTCTCGACAAAAAGGTATGTGGAGACTTGAACTTATCTGTCACTCAAAAGTCTATCTATTCTATCTCCTACTCTTTGAGACAAAAGTCGTATTCTATATATAGATAGAGTCATACACATTTGGTATTTCGAGCCGAGGATACCTCGCCTATCTATATCTCGAAATATGTGTTGGTAAGCTTTTCGCTTCGACCAGGTTTATCTTTACCTAGTGACGAAAGTCATGAATGTTTCAATCCTTGAAAATTTCTTTGACGAAAAATATGTAACAACTATATAACATCCTCTAAGAATGTTTCAATGATTGGAATGAGAGTTTAGATTACATAACTAATGGATTCCTTGAACCGAAGTTTTCGAACTTTGTTGATCAAGAGAACCAGAAGTATGACAAGTGCCAAGTCCGCGAATTGCCGAAGTTCCAAACCCGAGAATTTCTGCTGGAGTTGACAAACTACTTGCGTGAGCCAAGTTCGCGAACCCAGTCCGCGAACCGACGTAGTTCTCGAACCCGAGAATTTCTGCTGGAGTTTGTAAACTCTATCCGGTGTCTTAAGTCCGCGAACCTGGTCTGTACGAACTTGAGAAGGTTATATATCTAAAGATGATTTCGGAACTTAATCTTAAAATACTAAGGAATGCATTTGAAACCGTGGCTATTAAAGTTCAGGAACCGATTCGAGTAAATCAAAATCTTTGCTTCAATTGTGTCTTCTGTAGTTACATAAGATTTCCTTGCAATTGACAACTCTCTTAACTAGTTCATTTGAGTCAATTGAACTAGTAATGGTGAAGAAGAACATGGTTGGTATGAAACACTCATATGGTTAACCTCTTTGGGTAGACTATGTTGAACCAACAATGTACACGTTTGGGTGCGGTTAACAAACATAGAAGCGTACAGTCATTTGTGTATGACAAGCTAAGTTTTCGATCTAACGGTTGAGAAATTTATCTTGAATCTAAATCAGGTTTTCATCTAACGGTGAATATTGATTGCTTTGTAACTAAGGCAAAACCCTGATTTGAAGACTATATAAAGGAGACATTTAGCATTGAGAAAACTAATCCCCACAGTCGTGTGATACTAGTTTCTCTGCTAGAGTCGATTCTCCTTTAACCTTTGGTTTTCTTTTCTAAAAACAGGTTAACGGCTTAAAGACTTCATTGGGATTGTGAAGCCAGACAGATACTACTTTTATCGTAGTTGTGTGATCTGATCTTGCATCTTCTATCGTAATAGTACAATCATATTGATTGGCTAGAGATCGTGAGAGTTCTCCGATAGGAAAGATATAAAAAGTAATCACAAACACCTTCGTGTCATTGTTTGTGATTCCACGACATCGTTTCGCTACCATACGATTAAGATTGTTGTGAGGTGATTGATTAATCTAGGCTGTTCTTCGGGAATATAAGACGGTTATCAATTGGTTCCTGTTCACCTTGATTATTGTCAAAAGACAAAATAAAAACTTTTAGGGTTTTTCTGTAGGAGACAGATTGATCCTTTGATAGACTTGTCTGTGTGAGATAGATTTGTTTATTGTTAAAGCCTGCGATTTTGGGTCGTAGAAACTCTTAGTTGTGGGTGAGATCAGCTAAGGGAATCAAGTGCGCATATCCTGCTGGGATCAGAGGCGCAGGGAATACAACTGTACCTTGGATAAGTGGGAGACTGATTGGGGTTCAACTATAGTCCAGTCCGAGGCTAGCTTGGAATAGGCTAGTGTCTGTAGCGGCTTAATACAATGTGTATTCAATCTGGACTAGGTCCCCGGGTTTTTCCGCATTTGCGGTTTCCTCGTTAACAAAATTTCTGGTGTCTGTGTTATTTCAGTTTCCGCATTATATCGTTTTATCTTCATAATTGAAATTAAAGGTTGTGCGTTAGATCATCAATTAGCATAATCCAACCTTTGGTTGTTGATTGTCATTGATTGATCCTTGGACATTGGTCTTTGGTACCGTCCAAGTCATTCCTTGTGTTTGATTAATGACTCGCTGATTTCTATTAGCTTGAGTAAATCAAAACAAGAGAGAGATATTAACTCCTTGAGATACTTTTACCTAGATTGAGACTGACTGTCTAGTTGATTCTCTAGAAAGTGTTTCGGATTTAGTCCATACAGATTGCTAAGCGAAATATTGGGAGGTGTTGTTAGACCCCCGCTTTTTCAATTGGTATCAGAGCTGGCAAACACGTTAAAGACCTTATAAGTCTGTGTTTTTTCGATCTGATTATGGACGAGTCTATCTCTAATAACGTACCAATTCAGAAATTACCAGATGATTCTAAAAGCTTGGATTCACCTGAGAGAACCGTCACATCTAAGTCAATACCTAAACATTCCATTGATGTAAAAACTGTTTATTAGGAAATTCTCGAGAACAGTTGGATGAACTTTTTGATGAAGGTGATTCAGATATTGATAGAGATGTTGATGAGGAAGTCTCAGAGTATGTTAAGTTTTTGGATTCATGGAATATGAAGAAGATTACAACTTCTCATGTATTACCTCTTCTGACTCCTCTCTGTCGAGAAAACAAGAAATTGAGAAGATGTTACGCAAGTGTTTATTTTTCGGATCATTCTTGCGAATCGATCCTCAAGGATTCTGAGGAAAACCTACGTATGAAGTCACTTGAATGTGATAATCTTTATCAAAAGTACTTTTTGTTGGAAGAGAAACTTGCAGAATCTGAAGCAAGGTTTAACTCTCAGCAAACAAGTTTTGATGATAGAGAAAGCACTTATCTCGCTCGAGAAAAACGCCTTGAGGCTGATTTAGCTGCTTCTCTTGATAAAATCAAGATGTTGGAAGATGACTTGAAAAAGTTCAATACTAGTTCAAGCAAATTAACCACTATGCTAGGAGCAAGTAAAAATCATCGTGATACACGAGGATTGGGCTATAAGGGATAAATGCTCAAAGTATTAGCAAAGAGGTAAAATTTGTCAAGGCTAGTGATTCTTCTCTACAAAAGGTTTCCACTGATGGAAAAAGTGAAAAACCTTCAACGGTAGTTAAGGTTCAAAAGAGCAAAGTATATCAACCTTCAAAACCAGCACACATGAATCCGGGTAAGAACGTTCCTTATATTTGTCATTATTGTGGAAACAAAGGTCACCTGGAAAGGAGATGTCGTTTCGTATAAGGAATGAAAACTTCATGATATTCTTGTTTGGGTGTCAAAAGAAGTTATTAAACCGGGATCATATGTTAAGACCAACCCTCTTGACATTACGGGTTGTAAACGTCCAACCTTTAGGCAAAGGAATCAGTGTTGTGATAATCCTAGATTTGCCTATAAACGTAATACGAAGTCTTTTCACAATTGTAATGATTATCAAAAGAATAACTTTGTAAAGACGAAGACAAGATCCGATGCTCCCAATTGGAGAAAGACTAACTTGCAAAAGAATAGTCAATGCAATTCTCTTCCAAGAAATCTTGAAGAGAGTAATGGGAAGAAGGTTCTGGTTGTTCCTAAACGCACTCAGAAGTGGGTACCAAAGAAAGTCAATGATGCTTTGAGTGTGAAAAGGAATGATCTTCCAGAAAATTCCATGACTATGGAGAAGGCAGTATCCATGATGTTGAAACTTAACAAGTTTTATGGAAAAATGGAATTGGATGTGAAAGGTTCTAAAAGCGATCTCTTTCATGATAATCCAAAGGTCACTTGTGGTGAGCAAGACATTGTTCACCCCAACGCAACTTGATTGTGTTATAAGTGCATCCTCACCAAGGAATGCCCTGCTATGTATACGGTGAGGGAAGCACGAAAATTGGGGCGCACAGATTATGTTCGGTAAGGCTGTAGAATTCAATTGGATTCATATAAAAAGGTATGTCTATAAACTTGAGCAATATTCGTTTTTATTTATTTAGAGAACTTAATCACGTACCTTTCTTATCGTTCATTTCTACCTAACTTGATATGTGTTTAAGGTTCTTAAACGTTTAAGTTTGAAAATAGTAGTTCGGGATGTTTGGACTTCATGGTACACCTACCAGGTATGCATAACATCTTTTTAAATCAAAATTCCAGGGGTTTAAGTTCGCGGACTTAAAAATTCGTTTGGAAAACCGTATGCATACTTGATATCGATATTCGGTAAACTTGTTTTGGCCGTATCTTCTTCGTCCGAACTCGGAATGGCCTCATTCTTTTTGTATTATCTTCGTCTTTGAATTCTCTTCAAAATGGAGGTGATAATTATTTCATTTGGATGAGTTAATATTGGTATTTGTCCCGTCTCTTGTTTTTGAGTGTTTTGCTCCGTTTCGTTGCACTTGTTCCACTTCTCTTGGACTTGGGCATTTGGATTCGTGGAGTAGTACTCTTCTAAGATAATTTGTAGCTTTTACAAGAATGTTGTTGGTGAATCACAAAGAAGGAAGTTCAAGAATGGGCAGTAGTACGCATTACTATGGGATTCTTGATTGTTCACAATCATTTTATGTGAACTATGGTGCATGGTCGTTAATGACTTTGTATGTTCTTCTTTGAAAATATTTTTATACGCCTTTAGTAGATATTCTTGGTATAAATCCGGGCGTAAAAGATTGATTCTACTCTCTAAGGACAGATCATCTTATATGTGCATTACGAGTTTGTCTTTATGCCTAGGAAACTTTTTATGAGAACTTATTCTTGTTTTTAAGAAGGATTACTAGAGTTTGGAATAGCAAATATTGTGATTACACATAGCTATGTCCAACGTTTTCATCTTCATGTTTTTAGATTTATTTGTTTAAATTCTAAAGCTTTTTGGGAGATGATTTTTGCAGTATTAATCTTTATGATTTTATATATTGCAATATGTTATGGGATATGTGTGTTTACATTCGTGAACTTTGTTTGTCACATACTTTTTAAAAAGTAAAGTCGTTTATTGTCGATATTCTTGTATTGATAAAAGAGTGAATAGACTTTTGACAAATACGAAAGTTAAGCCTATATTGTCAATTATGTTGATGGAAGATAGGTTAAAATCTTTTGTTTTCAAGGATTATGTCTATTATTGTTGTTATCCAAATAATGATTGAAGATAGAATGAATCCTTGTGTATTCCGCAGTATTGATAATCCCTGATCCATATTCGTATGTATTACTGTGAGGCTCTGTAATGTGTCTTATGTAACTACTTTTATCATAGTTGTGTGATCTGATCTTGCATCTTCTATCGTAATAGTACAATCATATTGATTGGCTAGAGATCGTGAGAATTCTCCGATAGGAAAGATATAAAAAGTAATCACAAACACCTCCGTCTCATTGTTTGTGATTCCACGACATCTTGTTTCGCTACCATACGATTAAGATTGTTGTGAGGTGATTGATTAATCTAGGCTGTTCTTCGGGAATATAAGACCGGGTTATCAATTGGTTCCTGTTCACCTTATTATTGTCAAAAGACAGAATAAAAACTTTTAGGGTTTTTCTGTGGGAGACAGATTGATCCTTTGATAGACTTGTCTGTGTGAGACAGATTTGTTTATTGCTAAAGCCTGCGATTTTGGGTCGTACCAACTCTTAGTTGTGGGTGAGATCAGCTAAGGGAATCAAGTGCGCAATATCCTGCTGGGATCAGAGGCGCTGGGAGTACAACTGTACCTGGGATCAGTGGGAGACTGATTGGGGTTCAACTATAGTCCAGTCTGAAGTTAGCTTGGAGTATGCTAGTGTCTGTAGCGGCTTAGTACAATGTGTATTCAATCTGGACTAGGTCCCGGGTTTTTTCTGCATTTGCGGTTTCCTCGTTAACAAAATTTCTGGTGTCTGTGTTATTTCAGTTTCTGCATTATATTGTTTTATCTTTATAATTGAAATATTACAGGTTGTGCGTTAGATCATCAATTAGCATAATCCAACCTTTAGTTGTTGATTGTCATTGATTGATCCTTGGACATTGGTCTTTGGTACCGTCCAAGTTATTCCTTGTGTTTGATTAAATAATCGTTGATTTCTATTAGCTTGAGTAAATCAAAACAAGAGAAAGATATTAACTCCTTGAGATACTTTTACCTAGATTGAGTCTGACCGTCTAGTTGATTTTCTAGAAAGTGTTTCGGAATTAGTCCATACAGATTGCTAAGCGAAATATTGGGAGGTGTTGTCAGACCCCCCGCTTTTTCAGAATCCTAGATATGAATTTCTCTAAAAACTTATCAACAATACCATTTTACCAGCAACAGGCTAAGACATGTCATAGAAAATGTTTGGCTAGTAGACAAGTTAAGCCTAGAGGAGTAATAGGACAGTTGAATCAACTAAGGTAGTTCAATTGAACATACACATATCAAGGGCTAAGGTAGCAGTTGTTGTAATAAGTTGTTCTAGTCTTGAAATCAGTTTTAAGAGTAATAAGTTGTTCTAGTCTTCAAATCAGTTTTAAGAGAAATGTTCTTCACTCTTTGAGCGCAAGAGCTACTACAGGCATAGACAGATAATGGACAGAAGTATGGGACAAATCAAATCCGAAATAGCTACAGAATAGTTTCAAGAAATTGATTTTACTTCTTTTACAAATACAAAATTCAGCTACCGAAGTTGAATCCTAAGTTGTTCATATGTGAATGTTATGCATTGGGTCTTTAAGATCGAAACTCATATATAAGCATTCATAAATTAGATTCTGCTTGATTCAGTCTGCCTATCTTAACATGTTTCATGTGATTCAATTCTAATGTCGCAAGCGGCAAGCTAAATCAGTAAAAATCCAACTAAAATACAAGCAAGTTTTGTTAGAGGAGCTAAAGTAACCAATAGATGAAAAGGGATTGCGGGTTGTTATATATCAGAATTAACACATAAAGAAGATTAAATTTATATCTACTTATTGGATTTATATTACTCTGATCCGTTTACCAAAAATAGCGTTATATTATACGAATTACCAATAAAGTTATTTCCATAGAATATCCCTCCCTTATCTTCTGAGCAAGGAATTCCAACATGATCTAGCTTTACGGAAACATAACAATTGATTACGGATATAGTCAAGTAAATTTTGATGACCAACATGTACGAGAACTTTCTCTCCATAATTTTGTTTAACTGCAGACATAAACTCATGTAGAAGATCAGCATATTCCTAGGATCAGAAAGATCAAACCATCTTTCAGTATTACAAAAATAGGTAAAGATTATGAATGAAGATTCAGCAACTCAAGTTACAAAACAAACTCGCTAGGCAAAGAAAATTATCTAACCTGACCAATTGCCCTCTTTTGCTTGAGCCCAATGTAGAACTCATTGTCCAGCAACTTCTGGTTGTTTGCGCCCACATCAATAGTTATAGGCAAGCACTGGAAAGCAATAAGACGAAGTTCTTAATGAGCAGTAAGAAACCAAACCAGTTCTATGAGATTCCCATAACAAAAGTTCATTTTCTTGATCTAGATCATTGATTTCGATTGTTGTATTGCTCAATAATGCACAGAGTGGCAAGATTCAATTTAATTAAGAAACACTTACTGCAGAAGGACGAAGACCTCCAAGTGCAGTGTAGGAATTCCCATTCCCTGCAAGAACATTGGACATTTGATTGAACTGAGTCATCAATTGAGGATAACGGACACGTATTTAATGTTATAATAGAGTAACGGCAGAATATTTAAGTGTTTTGTCCAAAAATCCAAGGAAAAATTAAGTCAACAAATATTCACCTGGCAGCCAAGATCACCAAGACCCAAAATTCTCTCACCATCAGTGACGACAATAACTTGGATATCCTTCTCAGGCCAGTTCTTCAACACCTCAAGTATTTTACCCCTGCACCCAGCATAAAGATATATCAGTCTTCAAGAGAAAGATTTGCATATAACTTAGACAGGGAATCACAAAAAAATTATGCGATGCGTAAAAGAATACAGAATTCTTTGAGTAATCGTACTTCTCTTTCAAACTGATGTAAAGACCCTGAGGACGCCTAAAGAAGGTACCATATTTCTGGCAAGCCTCACCAACAGTTGGGGTATAAACAACAGGAAGCAACTCCTCAACATTATCGATAAGAAGCTTGTAGAATAGCCTTTCATTTCTCTCCTACAGAACATGACAAACAAAGTAAACTCTCTGATGCACATGTCACACGAATATACACTTGACGCTGAAACTATAAAATACCTGAAGATCCATCATAGCCATGTATCTTTGCAACGGGACTTCATATTTTCGTAGACTTTGCATCACTTTCTTCTCCTGATATCCAAAATTGGAGAGAGGGGTTAACTACAGCCTTACAAACGCTATAAATTGCCTTTACTAAGATGAACAATCAGAACTGAGTGAGCAGTAATCACCCAAGCTTCAACATTACAAGTTCTTAGAATATACTCCTTTCGTCTCACTGTTAAGTGACCTAGTTCAAATTTGCATAATTTTTAAGGCAAGCAATGAAAAAGAATATTTTTAAGCATATTTTACAATTATACTCTTATAGATAACAATTAGTGAAATTTTGAAATGATTTATCTCTCAAACTACACCATTGATGTTCGCAAACTTTATACCATTGAAAAGCATTTTAAAACACCTACGTAACGAATATAAATATGCATATCAAATTATGCATATTTCATATATTTCTTATAATCAATTAAAAGGATAATTTAAGAAATATCTCCTTGTTTAGTAATATAGGTCACTTAACAATGGGACAAAATCTAAAAGTAAATAGGTCATTTAATATGGGGACGGAGGGAGTAGTTTCCTTACGATTTGTGGTACAAAGCTTTTGACAGTTAAGAGTATTGGGTTAAATAAAACTTCTGGTCTAAAAATATATTTGCATACAAAACCGTGACATGCTTTCACGGAAAAGAGTGTACTCTTTTTTTTTTGCTTGAGTTGTTACTCACTAAAAATAAAACACGTGAGTTATTATTTCATGTTTTGTAAACATATATTTTCAAAACTGATTTTTGAATAATGTTCAAAGTAAACAAATATTTATGATGAGATATTGTTTTAGTTTTCATAATTCCATGGTGAATGTTCACACAGTAGAAATGTTCATGATTTTGTGAAAATTTGAGTTTCGTTCGTTTTTGTAGGTTTCTAAGAGACGAACGATTTTTGAGGTGTTAACTCTAACATTACTATCACTATCGTTAATGGAAGCGTAAAAGGTAAGAGTTAAGAGTCACCATTTTTGCAGATGCTAGCATTTCCATTTCCATGACTTCATCATCTTGTTGAATTTCATATCCGAATGATATACTGAAGTACAATGTAGTGTGAATTTTACAGCTACTTCGCAAATATGTCCAACTCCCAGGCTAATGACACTTCGAGAGATGAAATGTGTATTGATGATGATATCTCCAGAGATGAGACATGTATGGATGAGACTTCCGTTGGCGAAGAATAGGATGAAGCCTCTGGAATTAAGAATGTTCCGAATGTGGATGATGCATTTTTTGAGGTTCAGGGGAAGCTGAAAAACATCTCAAATCTCCAGCGTATCGTCTTTTGATAAATCCCAGAAATGTTACTCAGAAGAAATTGGTGACTCCTAAGACAGTGATTCGTTTTTGTCTTGAACGAGGAATCTTCCTTGCATCAATCATAGAGTTTAAGATTTCTCGACGACCTTTGGAAAAATTCTCTGGATGGGCGAGACATATGCTGGGTTTCCCTCATGTCAGGGCTATGCCCGATCAGGCGCAAGTGACGAGAGCTATTCAGGCTTCTGGAGACTTACTCATTTTCCATGATGCGAGAGGTATTGTGGCTCTACTTGCTCGTTGGTGTATTCCCACTCACACCTTTATATGCAGATGGGGAGAGTTTACCGTTACCTTAGAGGATGTGGCTGCTTTGATGCATCTCCCAATCACGGGCAATCTCCCTGGAGATCTTTCAGATGAGGAGACTGCAATTTCCAACATCTTGACAGCTGCAATGGAGGAAGTGAATAAGGCGTCTGGCAGTAAAGGTTGCTATGCTCACTGTTTGACACGCTGGTGGCCAAAAGACGAGGTTTCCGATAGTCCCATCGATGGTATGTTACCCATTGCTGCCTTCTTATGTTTATGGCTGTCGAGAGACATATTTGAAGAAAGTGTAAACTTGTTGAAGCCCTTCGTGATCCCCTTTGCTATAAAGATGGATCAAGGTGAGCAACTCCCAATAGGTAGCCTGTTCCTGGGTTCTTTGTATTCTAACTTAGACTCCTTGGTTATAGACTCCAGTGTATCGAATGGCTTTATGAAGATTGAGTGCTATGCCAATACGATGTTTCTTCAAGCTTTGACGTGAGAGCACTTCAATAATTATGCGCCTATTCCACGTAATATTTGGCAAGGACCGAATGCTGATGCTCGTCACATTTTCTCTGAAAAAGATAATGCCAGGATCATGCGTTGGTCTACAAAGCAGCCTCGGTCTAAAGCACGCCTCATTGATATGTTGGATGATGAATCTGAGTTCAACTTCCGCCTGTGGCTGTCAGTTCCTGCTTATGTTTCCCATCCAACAACTTTAAATACTGGAGAGAGTGTGATGCTGATGTCTGGTGCAAATCTGAGTGATGGCGAAAGATCTTTCATGTTGAGTTGCAGCCCCGGTCATTTGATATAGGCTATATACGGAGGACTTTCAGTGGAGGAATATAATATTGACAGAGCAGCTCGACAAATGGTTATGGATCAGTGTGTTCCAACTTTTCGAAGGAGGAAGCCATCAGTTGAACAGCTTAGAACCCATTTAGACCATACTCATGTGGAAGCAAGTAATTACTGGTTCCCTTGCTCCGAGAGTTGCATATGTAACTCCAGGTTATGTAGACTTTTGGGATCAACAACTTCAGCGGTTGCGTGATTACGTGATGGATGATCAGCCTCCAGTGAAGGATCCTCCTTCTTCTGAGATGATTTCTGGTCGACCAAGATTGAAGTATCTCTCTGGTGATAAACGAAAATCGTCTCCAGGATCTTCTCAGGCATGTTTCTTCATATAATCTTCATGAAATTATGAGAACTGTATTCTAATTATGTTACTGAATTTTACCACAGGACGGTCGTAATGTAAGACCTCGAATCCGTGTAGATTTCTCAGAAACTGAAGCGATTGTTCACGGTGGAGAAGTAAGGAGCAAAAGTTATAAGTTGTTACCTAATACCATAAAGTCCCCAGTTGGTTCTTTGGTGAGTTTTCGGTATTCTCCTTGTCGTGACTTTTTCTCGCCCACATTATTAAGATCATGAAACCAATGTTGTTATTCTGTTGCAGAATTTTACTCCATCAAGTTTTGATGGTCTTCGGTTTTCTACAACAATTCTTGATTTGAGCGATGAAGAAGAAGCCGTAAGTATCCCTTTGCATATTCAATTATGATGCTTTTTAGATAAAATGTTGATTGTTGAGGATGTGTCCAGGAGGATGTCGTCATGGAGACGGAGAGTGCTGATACTCGACCATCCTCTGAGAATAGAGACGAAGGCACTTCCAAAGAATCGGAGCCGAATAGAAGTAATGAGCCCTTTGTCGTTAACACGGACAATCCCAATTCCTCGAACACTTCGGAGACTCCCCAAGTAAGTACATGTCTTGTATCCTATTCATAGAAGTATGAAAGTGCTGATTTATGAATGAATGAATGAGAATCCATGTGTATATACAAAAAACTTAGTCGAAATTCGTCGTCAGAAAATTCAGAACTCAGTTTTTTAGCAAAAATGCTGTAAAACCTTCATCTGGAGTCAGATTTTCATGATCTGCATATGCATATTCATGCCCGGAAAATTTCCAAGCTTTGGGATAGAAGCTTTTTAAGTTTTGAGCACGTTCAGGGCCTGAAAAAGGTGAAATAGTAAACTTCCAGAAGACTTTCAGAACTTTTTCAGATGGTATGTTGCTCAATGTTTTGGCCACATCTCCTTGCTCGTTCATCGGATTGTTATGGAATTTTGACACGCTGTAGAGGACATCCATACAAAGAGAATGGTATATAAACCATCTTCAGATTCCTTGTATATTTCTCCCAGTTTGTCTTCTAGTACAGGTCAGAGTACAGTTTCTTCAGACGAGGTTACCGTAAAACGTATCTTCATGACTTTCATGCTATTTGCTCGCGTCTTGGGTGCATAATGATGAAATTTGATGATGTTGCATTGCTTGTATACTGTATTTTATGATCTCACTTGGTTTCATGCTTAAATGACTCTAACCTCATGTAATCTTCGTATTAGGTGTCAAATACCGAAGTTGAGGATATTGAATCCAATGTGGATAACTCGAACTGCCCTGGATTTATTGATGAAGAAACAACCATCCCTGCACTTCAAGGCCATGAGAAGGTTGTCACTGAAGTTGTGGAAACCCAGATTGTTGCTTCTTCAGTGATAGAAGAAACTGAAACACCGGTAGAGAATACTGTTGCCCTGATTGTAGAAGATGCCCCAGTAATTGAGAACCGTATAGTGGTGCATGAATATCCAAGTTCAGGAGTTGCTTTTGATCCTCCATTTGATGCTTCACTCCCGTATCATGAACTAGTTGGTGGATTCAGCGTTCCCATTGGATATGCAGGCTTGTATGAGAAAATATGGAAGAAGTTTGGTCACATGATCGTTGATAAGAACCCTGGACGTGCTTATGCCTTAACAATGCAAGTAGGTATTATCTTGCGTGTCGTGAGTGATATATGCACTAGGTCCAGAAATACTGCGACTCCAGATATACTCTTTGATTGGGAGTTTAATTTGGAGAATTCAGAAAGACTTGGCTTCAATGTGAAGTGGCTTCGTAAGCAAATGAACGCTATCAAGGACTCATGTGAGAACAACATATCCTTTCCCAATGATGCTGTGATGGAGAAAGAAGACAAGATTGCCCGGATGACTGAAGAAATGAAGAAGGAGAAGGCATCTTTGCAAGTGTTGAAGGATGCATAGGAGCAAAAACCTTTTTTTTTGCTGATTTTCTTTGATTCCTTTTTCATAATCTCTTGAACTTCTGAACTCCTGAGAGATGTGAGGTTTTTATTTGGGTTTTGATATTAGCTGGTTTTGGATTGGTAGATGGTTAAGGATTTTCTTTTGGATTTGATAGAGATTTTCTTTTAAGAAATATGAACTGAATTTTGATAAATTGCTGAACTCAAATACTGATTGCAAGTATTGCAAACGTTTTGGAGGAATTGAAATATAATGAAAGAAAATCCTGAATACAAAATCCAGACGCCATGAATGCTTCAAACACCTAGTACCTCAAATGCATGATAATTTCAGACAAACGCCTTAAGCCAATTCTCGTGAATTACTGGCAGGGTTCTTCCATCTGTGTTGATCAGTTTGTAGTATCCTCCGATTATGGATTTAGCAACCATAAATGGTCCTTCCCAATTGGAGTTTCTTGCTGAGTGAAGATTGCGCTGAACTGCTTTGAGAACCAGGTCCCTTCACAAAATTTGTTAGGTTTGGTCGTACGCGCTTTGAATATCTTATGTTGATTCAGAATTCCTCGTGTGGTGGGATTCCGTGGTTGTGGCATATATGGAATCTCGTGCAGGAAGGAGTATCCCTCGTAATGTATGTCATGCTTAGCCACATCTTCAGCAATGAATATGTTGATAGGATGATCCACTTGAAGAGATTCTGGACCCAACCATTGGGTGAAATATTGCTGAGGCGAGATTATCCACTCATTGCAGTTTGTGATTGCTAAATTGTTTGCGGAGTGAAGCCCTGAACCAAATAAGCCTATTTGAAAACTGACGATATGGGCACATGAGAAGGAATAAGACTTGCCTGAGTGCGAAATCTCTTGACGAAAGCGTTGGGGTGTTCCTCAGGCTTTTGTGTAAGTTCTGTCAAGGCTTTGACCTTCTCCAGATACTCGAACGGTGAGGTATCTTCTTTCTCTTCCTCTGAGTCAGAGGTTTCTTCAGCGGAGAGATGTGTAATTGAAGATGTCAGCGTCACCTTCCCATCATGAATCCATGTGCGTTCAAGAATCATATCATACCCTGGATCTTCTCGGATTATGTATAACTTGGTCTCAGTGCAGACCAAATTTTCTTTGACTTTGAGGATGACGTAGCCGTACGCGTCTCTGGAAACTCCTTCGTGATCTCTGATTTCCATGGGGGCATGAGTAGCTTCCTGTCGAGTAATGCCAGCGGCTCTGAGAGTTTTCAAAGGGATGATGTTGACGGCAGTGCCGACATCAACAAATTCTCTCTTGAACTCGTTTCCTTTGATGTGCACCGTGGTGAGAAGTCCCCAGTCATACATTTCTTTGTCCGTTGTTGGAGGCTCAGTGATTCATCTGCTGATATATCTTTCGTACAAATGGTACCTTCGTTCGCCGCTTGTCTTATCCGGTCGAAACTTGTTATCTCAGCTGACCCACGTTCCTTCGGGAACTCCCCAACCTTAGTATAGGTTGTACCTTCGTTCACCTCCAGATTCTGAAAATCGGGTTCTGCCACATAGTCTCTCTCCAAATGATCTGATTATACGTGTAGATAAGAGATTTGTGCATTTAATGCCGATTAGATATCTCATCTACCTTTGTCCCTTCGCCAGCTGCCTCCTTGTAGACTAGGATTTTACTCTTCTCATCTCAACCGTCGAGGCATCCTTTCTTTGGACGAGATAAAGTAGATCTGCGAAGGTATCCTTTGTTACTCAGGCTTCTCTGTATAGCGAGGGCTACACAGTTAATCTTTTATGCGGCACTAAGATCGTGACACGTGCTCCGCAGAATATTGGTATTCGCAGTAGAAGTAGGTGGTCCCTCTTCTTTTTTTCCCACGTCTTGGAAATCTTTAGTTTTTTTGCTTTTCAGGGGATTTAGAGGGGCTACTTTTTAGGACAAAAGTAGTTTTCATGCTTTTGGGGAGAAAAAGTAGGAGATGAATTTAGTTAAAACTAACATTTTATTACGTGTAAATAAAAGTATAGGGGCCACATACTTAGAGTATGTGGCCCGACCACATCGTAGCCATGTCGCTTTTAAGAGAATCAAAAAGCCCATAGTAACACTAATATTTCAAAATAATAGATAATTTAACCATGATAAATATGTTTTTGTTTCTTTTTTTAAACCATGATAAAGGTGTATGATCATTGGACGAACCATGATAAAGATGTATGATCTTTGGACTACTCATTTTAGACTATTCAGTTGAAGACCAAAGACTTGGTTGTTATTGTTGTTTACACTGTTCAGATTAGTGTTGTTTCTACATTTTGTGAGATTTTTTTTGTTGTTTTGATTTTGACACGATCAGCAGAGACTAGAGGACCCCTAACCCAAACAAAGGAAAAACCAAAACAAACAGGGAAAAAAACAGTTTGTTATAGAATACCAGATTATAAATAATTACAACCGGTAGTTGTTAGAGCACTTCTCGGTTGAACCCACTAGCGTTGGTATGTCAAGTTAGTTGTCAATTTTAGTTTCCAAAATGCATTCTTGATTTAGCATACTAAAGATAGTTTCGGACTAGTTTAGGTCTAAGAAGTTAAATCGAAGCTATCCTTAAAGGATCAAGATTGAAAATTGAAGGCTACAGGAAGACATCAACAAGTACTTCATCAAAAAATGTATGTGATTGATTTCAATTGGATTCTTGTTCAATTCTACCTTTCTAATCTATCGAGATAAATGCTCACTCTATGGAACAATTCCTATGACGGTAAATGTACATTTATGTATATATACTTGAGATTATTTGATTCATGACCTTGGTGATAATAACCTTTATCCCTATAAAGGATCTCATGTTATAGTGAATGAGCTTGCGAATCCAATGAGCCAAGAATCACTCAATTCCGAGTTATAACGACAAAGTTATGAGTGATTTAAGTTCATTAGTAGGAAAGATTCCATGGGCTTTGGAATGGTCCGCGAACTTGGGCCCAATACGTGACTAAAGGGATTTTTGGTCAAGTTGGTGATGTTTCCTTATCTAAGCAAGTTAGTTATTGGTCCAAAAGTGTTTGTGATTCCTGCCTAAGTTAAAATGTGATTTATTCACATAAATATAATTTTTGCTAAATAAGTTATTTATTTAATTATTTTGGCAAGAGTTTTAACTTAGGAAAGACTCCCATATTTAGGAGAGTCTTATAAAAGGAAAATAGCTTTGCTTAGCTTCCAAGCTATTGTTCATTATAAATAATGAGTTCGCGAGTTTACACGTTTTTTTATCCCTTTGGAAAATTGGCGTAAGCTCTGCAGGTTGTTTTCCACGTCTTCCGTTCTTCGCGAACGAGAGTGAGATAAAAGTCTTTGTATTAGGGATGACAAAGCCAAGTTGGATTTAATCTTCGTGATTGATCATACAACTTGTAATCTAGGTTTTTGATGAGTGCCAAATAATGTATATATTTATCCCTTTTTGTTGGCAATTTAACTCATCTTTTATGCATTAATTCTACATTTTATCCCATATTCTGTATTTTCATTGTTTTCAAGAATAAATATTTTTCTTACTTAATTTTGCATTTTTTAGGTAGTAAATAAAGATTGGATGAGTCGCGGAGCGAAAAGAGCAGAAAAGCAGTGAAAAGCCGGGAGAAATCACGTAAGGAAGCCGCGAAGAATGGTGCGCACAACCTCATTTTCTACACACAAAAACGCCTCCGTTCTCAGCCACCAGATCAGTTCTCAGAAGCATCCGACGGTCGCTCCTTCATAGAGCATCAAAATCTGAAGTCTCTGCCAAGCACCACAGCGCTGAAATTCCAAGCCTTCAGATTAGATGGTAGTTGAATCCAACGGTCGCTCCCTTGCTGTTCATCAACGTTTGATATCTCCGCCTTACACTACAACACCTAACCCCATCTAGAGCCGTTAACTTCGTTGTATCAAAAAATCTGACGGTCGCTACCAACCTCTTCAGGAGGAACCATCCGATCCACCTACCAGCTTCACATCCCACGGCCCATCTCACGAAACATCACCTCTTGATGGACCCGCCTCACACCCTAGCGACCGAGCACCTACACCCCAAACAAACGCACCCTTCCCCTTTCTCCATCGAACCCATCTCCTCCATCACCCCCCTCTGCATAACCACCATACCCCGTACCACCACCATGTCCGTCTCCATCACCACCACCTCACCCCAAATCACTCCACTATTTTCTCCCCAACTCTACTCTACCTAAGCCCATCATCACCATCACGTACCATCTCTTTAGCATCACTAATAACCTCAATTTCTCATCTCTCTGCCTGAAACCCTAGGTGAGAAATTGGGGATATAATGATGATTAAAGCATCAATTGGAGCTCGAGAGGAACGAGAAGAAGCAGGAGAAGATTGGGTCGACGAGATGGAGCGAATATCTCATCAACAGTAGGTAAATCAATTTCACCAAACCCTAGTTCTACTGATTTTGGGGGAAAATTGGGGGAAAACCCTAAATGGGTAATTGGGTATAAATTGGTGTTGTGGGGAGTGTGTGAAGGACACTGTATACCTCTCTGGACTAGCCAGTAGAGAATTTGAGACAAATTTTTATGAACTTAAAATTTCAGTGCTTGTCAGTTAACAGTGGAGTATTGCATATGTTTTAGTTATTTGATATGTTGCTGATTGTGTATAATTTATATCATATGATGAATGTGAATGTTTATACATGGTTAGCATGAGCTAATCAGCTTCAGGCCAAGGCTCAGTGAAGCCTTGTGCACTGTCAAGTGTAAATGAGCTAGGATAGTTCTTCCCTGTATGTTTTGATTGTGCAAATGAGAGATGCCAATGCTCATAGAGCCTGTGATTGGCTGTACTGTCAAAAGACAGCCAATGCTAGGGGTAGACTAGTGAGCAAGTTGTGTTCTTCCATTTCTAGTTGTATGCTTAGGAATGAACATAACCTAGAAACATGCCACTTGATTAGGACACAAGGTGGATCATAAGCCTTGGCTTACCCACCAATTCCCTCTTAGTAATTTACATTTTCAGTTCTAAGTTTGCTTCCTGATCAGTCATTTTCTTCAGTTACTTTTCTTGCCTTTCATTTTCTTGCACTTTGTAGCTACTGTGCACTGAAGTCAGTGCACTGAACTCACCCTGCCCTTGGCTGCCAAGCCTTGGTTATTTGCTGCTTTTCTTGGCTGTTTCTTTGCTGCTTTATCTTCCAAGCCTTGGTTATTGTCTGTTTTTCTTTACTTACCTTGCATTCTTGTCTGTATGCCATTTACCTTGCCTGCCCTTAGCTCACTACACACTTTAGCTAGGAAAACTTCTTATATGCTCCTCTCCCTGTGGACAAACCCCTACTCCCCCTTTTATTACAAATCTTGACCTTGTATACTTGCAAGTGTTTTGTGTGCTTCCCATTTTCACACCAAGTTTTTGGCGCCGCTGCCGGGGAGCTGGCTGCCATATTTTTGAAGTTTTCATAGCTGTTGTGGCCTTGTTGTGCTTGCATAGTTGTGTGTGTTCATTGCTATCTTGTTCACTTGCTAACTGCTGCTGGAGCTGTGCATTATTTGTTGTTGCTGCCAAGCCTGCTGCAAAGCCTGCTGCTGCTGTTGCTGTTGCTGCTGCTGCTGCTGCTGTTGCTGCTGTGCTGTGCTGTTGCTGTGCTGTGCTGTTGCTGCCAAGCCAAAGTCTGCTGCTGCTGCTGTTGCTGCTGGTGAACCAAAGCAACTGCTGCTGCCAAGTGAAGCTGCTGGGCTGCCAACTGAAGTGAAGCTGCTGGGCTCTGCCTTCTTCTAGTGGGCTTGTACTTTTCTGAATTGGGCTTCACCAAGTGCTGCTGGGCTCTGCCTCCTTTTGTTGCTGGGCTCGTGGTCTTCTGTGAGCTGGGCTTCGCTGCAGATTCTGCTGGGCTCTGCTCCACCTGTTGCTGCTGGGCTTGGACGTGAGCTGCTTAGGACGATCATAAAGCCCAACTGGGCTGTGCAACTAAAAGGGGACTAAAAGCCTATTTTTGGGCTTCCCTCCAAAAAACAAGTAAGCCTAACCCATGAGTTAACCCACTTGGGCCTCATTTAAATTCAAATTCGGGCTTGTAATAATTAATTTAATTATTTATTTGGGATTGTAATAATTTTTATTTTCTTTTTCTTTTTTATTTGGGACTGTAATTTTTTTTTTTTTTTTTTCTTTTTTCTTTTATTTTTCTTTTTTCTTTTATGGGCTTGTCTTAATTATTATTATTGTTTTTATTTTCTTTTATGAGTTGTGCTAATTTATGCTAGGTTAGTTCAAATTTTTTTTTCAAAGCCCAATTTTAAACCAAAAACCAAAATCCCTTGTTAGTCCAACACCCATTCAAAACCAAAATCTTCATAACCCTTGTGGGCCAAATTGTTTCCGATTGCTCTGTCTGACCAACATGTTAGTTAAGGTACCTACTAGGACATGATTGTGACCTACAGAGACCAGACAAACAGACTTGTTAGAATTAACCCAGACGAACCTATCGAAATTCTAAGTTCTGAGGGAGACAGTCCAGATCAACCAGAAACAATGGGAGAACCCCGTACCCTCAAGGATTATATGTACCCAACTAGAGCCAGTCAACCTTCTTGTATTTGCTGCCCGAGGCTAATGGCCATTATGAGATGAAATCTAGCACAATACAGATGCTTCCTATTTTTAGAGGTGTTGAGAATGAAAACCCGTACCACCACGTGAGAGAATTCGAGGAAATTTGTGGAACTCTGCGTTTCACTCAAATGACCGACGAAACCCTGAAGTTAAGGCTTTTTCCTTTCTCCCTGAAAGATAAGGCAAAGGCCTGGCTCTATGCTTTACAGCCTCAATCCATCATGACATGGGATGACCTCACAAAGGAGTT
This sequence comes from Papaver somniferum, assembly GCF_003573695.1. Lineage (NCBI taxonomy): Eukaryota > Viridiplantae > Streptophyta > Magnoliopsida > Ranunculales > Papaveraceae > Papaver > Papaver somniferum. The sequence continues at coordinate 133,233,876 of NC_039367.1, read as the reverse complement.
TTTCAAAAAGTTTTTCCCGAACCACAAGACTGCGACAATTCGTCAAAGTCTGAATAGCTTTGTGCAATTAGAAGGTGAGACCTTAGCTAGATACCTGGAGAGATTCAATGAATTATTGCTCCAATGTCCCCATCATGGTTTTGAAAAATGGAGACTTGTGCAAATTTTGTATGAAGGTCTAGATGTGTCCACCCGAACAACGGTTGAGTCGATGTGTAATGGTCTATTCGTAGATAAAACTGCTGACGCGTCTTGGGACTTCTTAATTGAAGTAGCTGAAAAGACGCAACAGTGGGAATCCATCCGTGAAACCAGAAAGACTACATCCGAAGCAAAGGCTTTTAGGATTGAAGCGGATTTTGAGGGTAGAGCAAACATGGCATCAATAGTTAGGAGATTAGAAGAGTTAGAACTACATAAAAATTCAAAACCTTCCACCACTACTCTCCGAGAACATGTCGCTTCGTCTGTTTGTGCTGCTTGTAACGACCCCAACCATCAATTCCAAAATTGTCCGATTTGCTTGTAGTCCAGGATCTAGGCTTGAACAGGCACATGCCATGTTTCAAAAACCAGAGCATAACCCTTATTCACGACCTACAATCCAGGATGGAGAAACCACCCTAACTTTTCATGGTCAAAAGGACCCACTCAAGGAGGACCATCTCAACCCAATCAGAGCTATCAAAACAATCAGGGATATCAGAACAATCAAGGTTATCAACACCCGAGAAACCCTCAACAACAATCAAACTCTCAACAACAATCATATCCTCAAAAATACAGACAAGAGATTATCCACCCTAGAGGAGATGTTCCAGAGTTTGATGCAAAGTCAGAAAAATCTAGATCAAAAGATGGATCAAATATGTGAGAGAGAAAAGGGTAAACTTCCGAGCCAACCCCAACAAAATCCAAAGAGGATATTTCAAACAGGCACAACATCCTGCACTGAAACCTCACCTGATCAAATCCATGCCATTACCACCCTCCGAAGTGGTAAAGTCATCGAGAACAACGTGGGCGAACCTAATGAATCTGATACAAATTCCACACTGTCTCCACAACCCCAGAAAACCAAAGAATCTGAGCAAGTTGGAAAATCTGACAATTCTACTGCTGTGAATGTCCCTTTGCCAACTCATCTTCCTGTTGCCCCATTTCCTCAAAGATTGATCTATCAACAGAAAAGTACCCATTACAATGAGATGTTAGATCTGTTCAAGAGAGTCAACATCAACATTCCTTTTCTTGAAGCAATCAAGCAAATCCCTGCTTATGCCAAATTCCTCAAAGACTTGTGTACTCAAAAGCGCAAGCTCAATGTGCAAAAACGTGCTTTTTAGCTGAGCAGGTGAGTTCCATCATTCTGAACAAAACTCCACCCAAGTTTAGGGATCCAGGATGTCCAACAATTTCTTGCACTATAGGAGAACACACGGTCAATAAAGCGTTATTAGACCTAGGTGCAAGTGTTAACCTACTGCCATATTCTGTTTATGAGCAGTTAGGTCTTGGGGAGTTGAAACCAACATCTATCACTCTACAGCTGGCAGACCGATCTGTCAAGATTCCTCGTGGAGTGGTCGAAGATGTTTTGATCAAGGTTGACAAATTCTATTTTCCCGTAGACTTCATTGTCTTAGACACTCAACCTGTACAAAACCCAGACTGTCACATTCCTGTCATCTTAGGACGTCCTTTCTTGGCTACGTCCAACGCGATCATCAACTGTCGGAATGGAGTGTTAAAACTGTCTTTTGGTAACATGACGGTAGAATTGAATGTGTTCGATATTAGTCAACAACCTGTGAATCTTGATGATGATGATGTGCATGAAGTTAATATGATTGAAGGATTAATGCAAGATTCGTTGACTAACATTCTATCCGTCGACCCCTTTCAAGCATGTATGGAGAACTTTAACCCTGATTCCTATGATGATGCATACTGTAGTGACGTCTATCTCTGCTCGAATCTGTACCTCAAATGGACGTCACTGAAAGGAAATATGAAGTGGAACCACCCCTACTCTCTGATTCCAAGCTTATTCCATCCATTGTTGAGCCACCCAAGCTTGAATTGAAAATTGCCTAGTACGTTGAAGTACGCATTCCTAGGTTCTTCTGATACTTTACCTGTCATTATTTCATCATGTTTAGACACGGAACAGGAAAGTAAGCTTTTAGAAGTACTTAAGGAACACAAAGAGGCCTTAGGATGGACCATCTCAGATCTCAAAGGAATTAGTCCCACCATTTGCATGCACCACATTAACCTTGAAGAGAATGCCAAACCATCGAGGGAAATGCAAAGGAGACTTAATCCTAACATGAGAGATGTAGTCAAAGGAGAGATCCTGAAACTACTGATGATGCAGGTATCATATACCCAATTCCCGATAGCAAATGGGTTAGTCCCATTCAAGTTGTGCCTAAGAAGTCAGGCATTACTGTTGTTCAGAACGACAAGAATGAATTAGTCCCTACTCGTACAACCACAGGATGGCGAGTATGCATCGACTACAGGAAGTTGAACACAGTAACAAGGAAGGATCACTTCCCGCTCCCTTTCATTGACCAAATGCTAGAACGTGTGTCTGGACACAGTCACTACTGTTTTCTAGATGGCTTTTCCGGTTATAACCAAATTCACATTGCTCCAGAAGATCAGGAAAAAACTACATTCACGTGTCCATTTGGGACGTTTGCTTATAGACGTATGCCCTTCGGGTTGTGTAATGCACCTGCTACTTTTCAGCGTTGCATGATGAGCATTTTTTCTGACATGATAGATAGTTTTCTCGAGATCTTTATGGATGATTTCTCTGTTTTTGGTTCCTCGTTTGACGAATGTTTGAAGCATCTTGCCCTCGTGATATCCAGATGTAAAGAAAAGAACCTTGTTCTAAATTGGGAAAAATGCCATTTTATGGTGAATTCAGGAATAGTTCTAGGACACATCATCTCAGAAAAGGAATTGAAGTGGATAAAGCTAAAGTTGACCTCATTCAACATCTACCACAACCTTGCTCTGTGAAGGAGATCAGATCATTTCTAGGTCATGCTGGTTTTTACCGGCGATTCATCAAAGATTTCAGCAAAATCTCCAGACCTCTGTGCAGTCTTCTCTCCAAAGATGTTGCCTTCAATTTCGATGCTGCTTGTGTGAAGGCATGGGAGGAATTAAAAACCCTTCTCACCACCGCTCCTATAGTCCGACCACCCGATTGGAAGCTTCCGTTCGAACTTATGTGTGATGCCTCTGATTATGCTGTTGGTGCTGTTTTAGGACAGCGAGTTGATAGACTACCATATGTGATATACTATGCTAGCAAAACCCTTAATGATGCCCAACTCAATTATTCAACTACCGAGAAGGAATTGCTTGCCGTCGTTTTCGCATTAGACAAGTTTAGATCTTATCTGATAGGGTCTAAGATCATCATATACACAGACCATGCGGCTTTGAAGTATCTTCTTTCCAAGAAGGATGCTAAAGCTCGCCTTATTCGATGGATACTCTTATTACAGGAATTCGATCTCGAAATCCGTGATAAGAAAGGTTGTGAGAATGTGGTTGCTGATCATTTGTCTAGATTAACTTTAGAGTCTATTGATGAATGTGAGCTGATTAGAGAATCATTCCCAGATGAACAGCTGATGTCTATCTCAGACCTTCCTTGGTTTGCTGATATTGTTAACTACCTCGCTACAGGTAGGATGCCCTCACGTTGGTCGAGACAAGACCGCTCTAAATTCCTGGCTGAAGTCAAACATTTCCTTTGGGATGACCCATATTTGTTTAAGTACTGTCCAGACCAAATCATTAGGAGATGTGTCCCCAACACTGAACAGAAAGATGTGATATCTTTCTGTCATGACCAAGCATGTGGAGGCCATTTCAGTGCCAAGAAAACGCTGCAAAGATCTTGCAGTGTGGATTCTATTGGCCATCATTGTTCAAGGATTGCCATGATTATTGTGTTGCTTGTGAACGCTGTCAAAAGCTAGGAAGCATTTCGAGGAGAAACATGATGCCATTGAACCCCATTTTGATTGTGGAGATTTTTGATGTTTGGGGGATAGACTTCATGGGTCCATTTCCCATGTCTGACAGCAAGTTGTACATCCTAGTCGCAGTTGATTACGTTTCTAAGTGGGTAGAAGCCATAGCAACCAGAACAAATGACCACAAGGTGGTACTTTCATTTCTAAAGGAGAACATATTTTCACGTTTTGGTACCCCTAGAGCTATCATCAGTGACGGCGGTTCACATTTTCGTAACAAGTACTTTGAGTCTTTAGTACGCAAGTATGGCATAACTCACAAGGTTGCTACTCCGTACCACCCTCAGACTAGTGGACAAGTGGAAGTGTCTAATAGGGAAATTAAGCACATTCTGGAGAAGACGGTCAACCCGTCCAGGAAAGATTGGTCATTGAGATTGAATGATGCTTTGTGGGCCTATAGAACAGCTTATAAGACACCAATTGGCATGTCCCCCTATCGTCTAGTGTATGGAAAGCCGTGCCATCTACCTGTGGAATTAGAACATCGTGCCTACTGGGCAATCAAAGAGCTGAACTTCTCTCTGGACGAAGCTGGAATTCAACGGAAACTTCAACTCAACGAGTTGGAAGAATTGAGAAATGAGGCTTATGACAGTGCCAAGCTGTACAAGCAGAAGATGAAGATATTTCATGATAAGCGTATTCTGCGCAAATCCTTCACTCCTGGTCAGAAAGTCTTGCTGTATGACTCCCGATTACATCTTTTTCCAGGAAAACTGCGTTCCAGATGGAAGGGTCCGTACCTAGTACGCACAGTTTTTCCTCATGGAGCTGTAGAGCTGGAGGATGTCTCCAACAAGAACGTTTTCAAAGTCAACGGGCAGAGATTAAAGCCATTCCTTGAGCCATTTCCACCCGACATTGAAACAACCGACCTGGAGGACCCAGTCTATGTGGACTAAACTGGTCCACTCTTTCCCTAAATAACCAAAAGTTTTCCAAATTCCCTAAAAACCAAAATTTTTCGTTTTCCCATCAAAACCAAAATCCCAACAAAACCAAATTTTTTCCAAAAAGTCCAATCCCATTAAAAACCAAAATTTTCTTGTAGATAATGTGTTAGTTAAAATTTCTTTTTGTGTATATTTTGTGCTCATCCATTGTGACTGCTAATATGATGGATTTTTGCCTTGAATAACGGAGTTTTAATCGAGCTACCACCGTACAATCGGGTATTCTCTCTCCTTTTACTCTACTCAGCATGTTCCTCTTCATATATTGTTTTATAATTCTTTCCATATTTTGAAACATTGAGGACAATGTTTAGTTTAGGTTTGGGGGTATAGAGTAGATACCATGATAATTTGCTATAATTGAAAACGAACTCCTTCTTTTTTTGAAAAAAATTGAAAAATCAAAATTCAAAAAAATTAAAAAAAAAAAATCATAAAAATGGAGCTCATTTACCTTGAAATGTTGACTCTTGTGCAAATATGTATTTTATTAGGAGTCTTAGTCTAGATATTTAGGCACCCTGATTCTAGCACAATTCACATAGTGATAAGAAATTTGCACGCGCACGATCTACCAATACATGTATGGCCTCGATCTTCAAGGTGTTTGATAGGAAGTTACGATTGCCAATCACTTTAGAATACTGAACGAAACTGACTAGCTTGTTCTTTGGTTGGTTGGGATAGAAGGTGGAGGTTACATTAAGAGACAACCATCGAATTTAACTGGGTGCATCAAAAAGGGCTACCTCTTGCAAAGTGTCATGTAATCTTTTGTTTGTATCAAAAGTGTTTCCTTATCAAAAAAAAAAAAAAAAAAAAAAAAAAAAAAAAAAAAAAAACGATGTATAATTCAGAAAAAAAAAATCAGAAAAATACAAAAAAATCAAGTATTCCATCCTCTCTTGTTCCAAAAATAAAAGAGATAGTCAATGTAAATAAGAGTCATGTAAAGAGTCATTTTGTTGTTTTTTGTAATAAGCAAGGAGGGTGTATGCCATTGATGTACAACGCGAGTAATTGTGAAATACCTCCAACTCATTCACAATTCTCGTAAAGTCCGGACAGCTAGCTAGATTTCGACCTCAGTTCTTAGCCTGAGAAACTATCTCTTGGTGATTAGTAGTCATGACTTCAGATCTTTCTTTACACATGTGTAGATACACTTTACACTCTTATCACATGTCCTTTTTGTTATCAGTGCTAGGATTGTGCCTTCGATAGCTAGATTGACATCTCCATTTTGCTGTGAGCTTAAACTGTTTTGCACATGTCACATTTGATGGAATATGAGCTTATATTTTGACCTAGAACTTTGTAGGTACGTTCTAAGCAAACCTTCACGAGACTTCAACTCGTCCACTAGGGACACTTAGTGGTTTAAAAGGCTTAGTGCATACGCTAAATGCATTCGAGAGACCAGCGACAGTGGTATAGTTAGGATTTCCTTAGTTTTGTTTTACTTGAGGACAAGTAAAATTCAGGTTTGGGGGTATTTGATGAGTGCCAAATATGTATATATTTATCCCTTTTTGTTGGCATTTAACTCATCTTTTTGCATTAATTCTACATTTTATCCCATATTCTGTATTTTCATTGTTTTCAAGAATAAATATTTTTTATTAATTTTGCATTTTTAGGTAATAAATAAAGTTCGGATGAGTCGCGGAGCGAAAAGAGCAGAAAAGTAGTGAAAAGCCGGGAGAAATCAAGAGGAAGCCGCGAAGAATGGTGCGCACAACCTCATTTTCTACACACAAAACGCCTCCGTTCTCAGCCACAGATCAGTTCTCAGAAGCATCCGATGGTCGCTCCTTCATAGAGCATCAAAATCTGAAGTCTCTGCCAAGCACCACAGCGCTGAAATTCCAAGCCTTCAGATTAGATGGTAGTTGAATCCGACGGTCGCTCCCTTGCTGTGCATCGAAGTTTGATATCTCCGCCTAACACTACAACACCTAACTCCATCTGGCGTCGTTGATTTTGTTGTATTATATAATCCAGCGGTCGCTACAAACTTCACTTCATCTCACCGTCCGATTGATCTTTCATCTCCCTATCCCACGGCTCAGCGTCGCAGATCATCAAACTCGATACACTCGCCTCACACCCTAGCGACCGAGCACCTACACCTCAAACAAACGCACCCTTCCCTTTCTCCATCGAACCATCTCCTCCATCACCCCCCTCTACAGAACCACCATACCCCGTACCACCACCATGTCCGTCTCCATCACCACCACCTCACCCCAAATCACTCCACTATTTTCTCCCCAACTCTATTCTACCTAAACCCATCACGTACCATCTCTTTAGCATCACTAATAACCTCAATTTCTCATCTCTCTGCCTGAAACCCTAGGTGAGAAATTGGGGATATAAATGATGATTAAAGCATCAATTGGAGCTCGAGAGGAACGAGAAGAAGCAGGAGAAGATTGGGTCGACGAGATGGAGCGAATATCTCATCAACAGTAGGTAAATCAATTTCACCAAACCCTAGTTCTACTGATTTTGGGGGAAAATTGGGGGAAAACCCTAAATGGGTAATTGGGTATAAATTGGTGTTGTGGGGAGTGTGTGAAGGACACTATATACCTCTCTGGACTAGCCAGTAGAGAATTTGAGACAAATTTTTATGAACTTAAAATTTCAGTGCTTGTCAGTTAACAGTGGAGTATTGCATATGTTTTAGTTATTTGATATGTTGCTGATTGTGTCTAATTTATATCATATGATGAATGTGAATGTTTTATACATGGTTAGCATGAGCTAATCAGCTTCAGGCCAAGGCTCAGTGAAGCCTTGTGCACTGTCAAGTGTAAATGAGCTAGGATAGTTCTTCCCTGTATGTTTTTGATTGTGCAAATGAGAGATGCCAATGCTCATAGAGCCTGTGATTGGCTGTACTGTCAAAAGACAGCCAATGCTAGGGGTAGACTAGTGAGCAAGTTGGTGTTCTTCCATTTCTAGTTGTATGCTTAGGAATGAACATAACCTAGAAACATGCCACTTGATTAGGACACAAGGTGGATCATAAGCCTTGGCTTACCCACCAATTCCCTCTTAGTAATTTACATTTTCAGTTCTAAGTTTGCTTCCTGATCAGTCATTTTCTTCAGTTACTTTTCTTGCCTTTCATTTTCTTGCACTTTGTAGCTACTGTGCACTGAAGTCAGTGCACTGAACTCACCCTGCCCTTGGCTGCCAAGCCTTGGTTATTTGCTGCTTTTCTTGGCTGTTTCTTTGCTGCTTTATCTTCCAAGCCTTGGTTATTGTCTGTTTTTCTTTACTTACCTTGCATTCTTGTCTGTATGCCATTTACCTTGCCTGCCCTTAGCTTACTACACACTTTAGCTAGGAAAACTTCTTATATGCTCCTCTCCCTGTGGACAAACCCCTACTCCCCCTTTTATTACAAATCTTGACCTTGTATACTTGCAAGTGTATTGTGTGTCTTGATAACCACAACAGTTTTTCACCTCTTGTGTATTCTAAGGTTTTCTCTTATGATATAAAATCATTCAAGAGTTGTTGATCATAAACCCTAGGTTTTGATAGATTTCAGTTTCCGATCGTATACCAACACTTGTTAGTCGAAATCAGAGACTAGGAAGAAAAACTTCTTTTGAGGCATCTCGTAAAAATCCTTGAGAAGTTTTAAACAAGATATCTCTAGATTTATTCTAGTTGTTCTTGTGGTAGATTTATTAGGGTTTTCTTAACTTGGAAATTGATCTTTGTGAATCACCCAAGTTTACTTACGGAAATCAGGTTCACGGACTCCTTGTGTGTACGCATACTGATTGTAAGTTAAAACCCTAAAATCTACAAGTTTTTTTTGATATTACTTTTACCTAGTAATTGTTTTTATCAAAATAAACACAAGATTTCCAAAACCTTGATTCATATCTAAAGGGAAATCAAACTGGTGTTTTGTGCAAACAAAATATCAAATCGTATCGATCGTTGTGGTGTATTTCTAAAGAGAACTTTGGGTTCTGCTAGAAGATTTGTGTGAAAAGTTCTTAAAGAGAATCGGTATTCTGCTAGGAGTTCTACAAGTGCTGAAGAAGGTATTACATCTAGTCTGAATAGGTAGTAGGAATTTGGTGCAACAGCTTATTATTAGTGTGTGTTTATTCTGGACTAGGTACCGGGGGTTTTCTGCATTTGCGGTTTCCTCGTTAACAAAATTATGGTGTCTGTGTTATTTATTTTCCGCATTTATTTTATTTATATAATAGAAATATCACAGATTGTACGTTAAGATCAATCATTTCTTGTATCCGTCCTTAGGGTTGTTGAGTGAATTGATTGACACTTGAACATTGGTCTTTGGTACCGTTCAAGTTAAACCTCTTATATTCAATCGGGCTCGCAAATCCCTATTTGCTGATTGCGGATTGAAGCAAGAGATAGAGATATAAAACTCTTTGATATACTTTTGAGAGATTGAGTCTAACTGTCTAGTTGATTCTCTTGAAAGTATATTGAAGTTTGTCTATTCAAATTGTCAAACAAAATATTGGGTGGTGTTGTTAGCCCCCGCTTTTTCAATTGGTATCAGAGCAGGCAAACATGCTAAGACCTCATAAGTCTGTGTTTGTAGCAATCTGATTCTATGGAAAGAGGTGCTATCTCTATAAACGTACCACCAGCCTTCGATGGAACTAATTACTTATGGTGGAAAATTGTTATGCGAGCTTTTCTTCAAGCACGTGATTTTCAATCATGGGTATATATAGTTAATGGCTATGATGCTCCCGTTGTGGCAGCTAGAGATGTAATCGTTCCCAAGAACATTGGTGAATACAGTCCTGCCGAGATACTTGCTGCAAAGCAAAACTCCGACGGTTTGAATGCTATCATCCATGCCATTACCCCAGATCTTCAGCACCACGTGACTACGTGCAATAAGTCTAAAGATGCTTGGGATATCTTAAAAACCGTATTCGAAGGGAATGCCGCAGAGAAAGAAGCAAGGCTTCAAAATCTAGCTTCTGACTAGGAAAACCTTCGCATGTTTGATGATGAAACCTTTGATGAGTTTAACCAAAGACTTTCTCAAATAGTTAACTCCTCTTTTTCATTAGGAAAAACTATTCTGGAGAAAGATATTGTGTGCAAAATTCTCAGGTATCTACCATCAAGATACGAGTCTAAGAAACATGTCATTGAAGAAGGAAACGATCTTTCTACACTCTCCAGAAGTACTCTTGATGGAAAGTTAAAGATCTTTGATAATGAACACGCAAGAAAAGAGGTGATTTCTCTTAAAGCTGCAAACAATTCTGAATCCTCTAAGGATAAATCTGGTTCGCCAGATACTAAGGATGTTACTCCACGACAATTTAGAAAATTCTTGAGAGACAGGAATAAGAGTTTTTCTAAAAGTGTAACATCTCTTAAGGATGATGCACAGTGTTATAACTGTCGTGGTTTCGGGCACTTGTTTGCAGTATGTCCTAGATGGAGTCGTAGACAATCGGCATATGCAGCAGACTTGCCTACTTTTGATGATGAACCTGAATATTATAATCCTCAAGGGCTCATAGGCGGGGTTGCATTAGCTTCTGGAAAAATTCTTTCTGATACTGATTCTGACGAAGAAGTGTTCCATGATGATCCAGTAGCTAATAATCTTCTTAAAGAAAGTCATCGGAAACTCTCGGAGGCTGAAAGCACCATTTTCAGTGAGAAAGTTAAATATGACAGACTTCGTAGCCGGAATAAAGACTTGCAAGACCAACTTGATTCTATTGGTGCAAGATATTATCTCAACGAAATATGAAAGCTTAAAGAAGAAACTGCCGAAGGTCGAGATCGGGAAGTTACTCTTCAAGCAAAGCTAGATAACTTGGAGAATATTGAGATGAACTTGTTATTTGATTCAGAACGAGAAGATCTCAAAGTTCAATGTGAATCATCCAAGAATGATCTATTTATTGCACTTGAGAAGGTCAAAAGTTTGGAAGAAGAAAACTTGAGCTTAAAAGAGAGTTTGTCTAGAAATAGCAGCTCAAATAAATTAACCTCGATATTGGGAGCATGTAGAATTCATCGTGATACACGAGGATTGGGATATGAAGGAATAGACGCTCCTAGTATTTGCAAAGAGGTAAAATTTTTCAAAGCTAAATATTCTTCTCAACCAAAACCTTCCATGGTTGATAAAAGTAAAGTATCTCTACCAACTACGGATGGCGAAAAGAAGAAATCCTGCCAAGCTCCAAAGAAAGCACATACACATTCAGGTAATACTAAACATAACTTTTTCCATTATACTAAACATTGTTTTTATTGTGGAAAACCAGGTCACTTGCAAAGGAATTGCAGATTTCTTAAACGAGATAAAACCAGATATGATTCTGTTAGGATGACAAGATCTGATGTCCCAAACTGGAGAAAAACTGAGTCTCATAATATCAGTTCTTTCAGTATTCCCCCAAAGAAGTTTCACAATTATATTGGGGAGAAAAAGAAATACGTTGCTCCAAAAGCTACTCAGAAATGGGTACCAAAGAAGACCAATAAAGCAACGAGTTCTATTAAGAAGGATCTCCCAGACAAGAGTTTGACAAGGGATAACATTTTAAAAAGGTATGGAACATTTATTGAAAGTTTCAAGGAAGTTTTTAAATTCCTAGAGTCCATGCATGATTTTGTTTCGAATACCTGTAGTGAGCAAGATTTTGCTCACCTCAGCACAACCTGATTGTGTTGAAAGTGCATCCTCGCCAAGAAGCCCTAATAAATGCGGTGAGGATTGCAAAAGAATTGGGTCGCACATATTAAGTTGGGAAATTTCTGAATATGTGGAACAATTTATTGTTTCGAAATGAGTTTAACTCGCTTATATATTCCTCGAAACATGTGTTGGTAAGCTTTCGCTTCAATCAAGTTTATCTTCACCTAGTGACGAAAGTCATGAAAAGTTTCAATTACTTTGAGAATTGCTCTGACTTGAAACAGTCTATGAATAACGGCTATATAACGTCCTCTGAGAATGTCTCAATGATTGGAATGAGTGTTTAGATTACATAACCATGTATTCCTTGAACCGAAGTTTTCGAACTTTGTTGAACAAGAGAAACCGGAGGAATTGGCTTTGCCCAGTCCGCGAACTGTCGGAAGTTCTCTTACCGAGAATTTCTGCCGGCTTTTCCAAAAAACTCGTTTGCGTGTTTAGTACGCGAACTCAGTCTGCGAACCTAGTCCGCGAACTGGCGGAAGTTTCCTTGCCGAGATTTTCTGCTGAGTTTGGAAAACTCTGCCGGTTATCTTAAGTCCGCGAACTTGTTTGTGAGCTTAAGTGGTTATGATCTAAAGATGTGCTCTGTACATGAAACTTAAATTACTAAGGAATGCTTTATGCAAACCGTGGCTATAAAGTTCATGAGCCGATTCATCGAATCGAATCATCTTTGTTTCAATTGTGTCTTGTGTAGTTACATAAGATCTCATAGCAATTGAACAACTCTCTAACTAGTTCATTTGAGTCAATTGAACTAGTTATGGTGAAGAAGAATATGGTTTATATGGAAGTGATCATATGGCTAGATGCCACATGTATGAGTCTTAATTACCTAACTTGATTTGTGATTGAAATCCCTAAATTTAACAGGTTAGAAGCAATTATCAAAGCCATGGATGTTGGTTTTTATTGTCAAAGAAATTTTTTCATACTCTTACGATAACCATTCTTGGTGTAAATCCTTGTGTAAAAGTTTATTCTTCCTTCTAAGCATATCAAGTCTTGTTTATACAAGTTTGTATCTTAGAAAAGATGATCACAATACTTGATCTTCATGATCACATATTGTGTATTGTTACCATGAGATAGTTCTAAACTTTTTTAGTTTTGATGGTGGATTTTCGACAAAGGCTAAAATCGTAAACCCATAATTGTACGAACTCCTGATCCAGCAATCAGATGCGAATATTGAGACACGGGTCTCTCATCGAATCCTCTGATTGAGAATACTTTCTCTCAAAGTACATGCGGATATGTAGTCTCTCGGCTGGACAACGGCATATCTCATGAATACTGAACACTTCAGTAATCATTTCTATATAGAATCACGATATTGACGGCTCCTAGACAGCTGGCTCTGCTAGTATAGAGCGATAACGTCTTCAGGATACAAACAACAAGTTTTCCCTGACTATATAAAGGATATGAAGCTCCAGCAAGCTCATGTAAGAATAATTAATGTTCCTAGACAACTTACTCTGCTAGTATAGAGCCATCAGTTAATTATTCTTAAATTCTTGGATTCATCCATTGAATTTCCGAAAATATTCAAATATTTTTGCAATATTTTGTTACTTCAATCTATGGTTCTTCCCAGCAGAATTCCATGGGCTAGTAATAAATATTCAACGCACGGGTGTCTGAGCTACCTCTGAGTAAGCCCCGGCTCAAAATGTGCAAGTGTACTCAACGATGATTCACTAACAATCATCGCACGAACGAGTATTTCAGAATACGACGAATTGATGAACATATACAAAATAGGAAGGAAAATAATAAATAATTAAAATATTGACCAAGGTGCTGGGAGCATGGGCCCACCGACTGGCCGGCCGTGTCGTGGTCAATCCCACGCCAGTTTTATATTTTTTTTCATATTTTCTATTATTTTCCTTGATCTCATGAAAATCCTTTCATTTGAACAAATATCCTTCGTTTTGAGGAAACTCCTCGATTTCGTGGTGTTTCCTTCACACCAAGGAAATAATATAAAATTAGAAAAAATATTGTGGGGCCGTGATTATTGGCCAACCGGCCATGCCTTGATCCCAGCCGGCCCCACACCTCATTGTTCCTCATTATTTTATTATTATTTTCCTAAACTCATGAAAACTCCTTAATCTCATGGTATTTTCACAAAACCATGGAAAATATAAAATTAGGGAAACCCGTGGGCCCAGCCGGCCACCCATGCCTCAGCCGGTCCCACACGCCCTATTATTTTATTATTATTATTTTAAGGTTTCCTTGATCCCATGAAATTCCTTGATTTCATGGTATTTCTCTCAAATTATGAAAATTCCTTCTAATCATGGAAAAATACACATAAAATACATAAAATTAAGGAAACTCGTGGGACCGGGCTCAAGCCGGCCGGCCATGCCCTAGACGGCCCCACCCCCCTTATTTTATTATTTTAATATTATTTGCTTCCTTGATCCCATGGAAACTGTCACTTTAAGGAAACTCCTTAATATCAACAAAATTCCTTGATTTCATGATATTTTCATAAAATCATGAAAAATATTATAAAATTAGGAAAAGGCACCACGGAACCGTGGTCACTGGCCGGCCGGCCATGCCTTGGCTCCAGCGGTCCCACGCCACATATTCCTTCATTTTATAATTATTTTCCTTCATCTCATGAAGTTTCCTCAGTTTCAGCAAAACCCTAATTTTGTCATATTTTCTCGAATGGATGCTCAACCGCACGCCAGAAAATATCAAAATTCTCAGGATTGAGACACGGACGTGTTGATGACGTGAGCATGTTACCTTGACCGACCAGGGTTGGCTCCTTGGATCTCAATGAGCCGGTCCCAGGTATTTTCATGATTTGACCTAATTTTCGCAATTGCACGTATTAGGTCCAAAACTCTTCCAAATAATTTTGGATTTTCATGGAATGATCGTCAGTCGATCCCGTGACCACCCAGGGATGATTTCATGACCCCTTGCTCGGTCCCTCACCTCTTCATAATTAATTAGGTTTTATCACCTAAGGCTCAGACGAGCATTATAGGAGAAATGCTTGAACCAGCATTTAATCATTCTTTCATCAAAAAGTCACCAGCTCTTCAAGAGACCTTGTATTTACTCACATGAGCATATGGGTAATTCATGGTTGGTCCATGATCCCATGTATCCGTCCCTCCTTCGTCCCATGGTTGATTTTGAAATAAACCATCAATTGGTCATCAATTGATGAAATTACGGTTTCTGAGTCCAAGGATCATAATTCCAGATTCGAACACTAATAACTTTACGACGATCTCATGATCAGTATTCTTATTAATTATGCTCGGTTAACCTACCAGTATTCTAATTAATGTTTTATTTTGTTCACGCTACCAATAATTCATCAGACGAGCAACACTTGCTCAGATAAGCAATATTTGCTCAAATCAAGGAATATTGGTTCAACTATCAATATTCAACAATTCATCGAATGAGCAATACTTGTTCGCCTCAACTATCAACGTGAGAATTATATCTCTGTCTCAACAGACACGTTCAATTCATGAGTTTCCGAACATTTTGCAAAATCATGTTCAACTCAGCAAATACATGGACTCATTGTCCCATAAAGTCATGAAGTCAACAACTGACTAATTAACCACGAGACGTCAATCGTGTCACATGGGGGATATTAACTAGGGTTTTGGTCTGGCGGTCTACGGCACGTTTGTTCATACACACGATGGAATGTGAGAAAGTCGTGCAATCAGTTGAAGGAGTTAACGAAGTAGTGGATGGAAAATCGACCAAGTCTCCGCATGATAAGCAACTGGTTTCAAAGACGATTTCCATTTCCCCACTCTTTGATTCCATCAACTGTCACACTTCATGGGATCATGGTGTTGTAGATGGTGGATTTTCGACAAAGGCTAAAATTGTAAACTCATAATTATACGAAGCTCTGATTCAGCAATCAGACGTGAGTATCGAGACACGGCTCTCTCATCGAATTCTCAACGGAGAGTAATTTCTCTCAGAGTACATGTGGATATGTAGTCTCACGGCTGGACAACGGCATATCTCATAAATATTAAATACTTTCAGTGATTATTTCTATATAGCATCACGTGATGGACGGCTCCTAGACAGCTTGCTCTGCTAGTATAGAGCGATAATGTCTTCAGGAACAAACAATGAGTTTACCCTGACTATATAAAGGATATGACTTACCGACAAGCTCGTATCAAGATAATTAATGCTCCTATACAGCTTGCTCTGCTAGTATAAAGCCACAAAATTAATTATTCCTAATTAAAATCGCTCTTATTCCATGGTCGAATCCACAACTGGTCCCATGGAATGGCAATAAATAATTGTTCTGATTCTATGATCGAATCCACGGCTCGATCTCATAGAATAACAATAACTATATTATCTCATTACTCCGATTTCATGATCGAATCCACAACTGGTCTCATAAATGGTAATAGATAAATCTTAATTACTCCGATTCTATGGTCGAATCTACGATCCCATAGAATGGTAATGCTCACTTTATTATTCTGAATTCGTAGTCGAATCCTCAGCTGATCCTATGAATTAATAATAAACATCTTATTACTCAGTTTTGTGAATTATTCTCCACTGAATTCCACAATTAGTAATAAATAATCAACAATCGGGCGTCTGAGCTACCTCTAAGTAAGCCCCGATTTATATGGTGAAAGTGTATTCAACGACAATGCACTAACAGTCACCGCACGAACGAGTATTTCAAAATACAACGAAACGATGAACCTATGCAAAATAGGGAAGAAAATAATAAATAAATAAAAATATTGACCAGGGTGTTGGGAGCACTGACACACGACAAACCGACAGTGTCATGGTCAATCCCACGCCAGTTTAATATTTTTAATACATTTTATTATTTTCCATGATTTGATGAAAATTCTCTCGTTTTATCAAATCTCCTTCGTCTCGAGGAAACTCCTCGGCTTCATGGTGTTTTCATAAACCCATGAAAATAATATAAAATTAAGGAAAAATAGTGTGGGGCGTGACCATTGGCCAACCGGCCATGCCTTGGTCCCAGTCGGCCCCGCACCTTATGGTTCCTCATTATTTTATTATTATTATTATTATTATTATTTCCCTGATTTCATGAAAATTCCTTCAAATCATGGTATTTTAAAACATAAAAAATAATAATATAAAATTAGGGAAACACGTGGGACCGGGCCCCAGCCGGCCGGCCATGCCTCAGCCAGTCCCACACACCCTTGTATTTTATTATTATTATTTTAAGGATTTCCATCATCCCATGAAACTCCTTGATTTCATGGTATTTCTCTCAAATTAGGAAAATACCTTCAAATCTTGGAAAAATACATTAAAAAATAATAATATAAAATTAGGAAAACAGTGGGACCGGGCCCCAGCCGGCCGTCCATGCCTCAGCCGGTCCCGCACGCCCATGTATTTTATTATTATTATTTTTAGGACTTCTTTCATCCCATGAAACTCCTTGATTTCATGGTATTTCTCTCAAATTAGGAAAATCTCTTCAAATCATGGAAAAATACATTAAAAATACATAAAAATTAGGAAAACTCGTGGGACCGGGCCCTAGCCGGCCGGTCATGCCTTCCACAGTCCCACACGCCCTTGTTTTTATTATTTTAATATTTTTTGCTTCCTTGAACTCATGAAAACTCCTTCAATTCATGGAAACTCCCTAAATTCATCAAACTTCTCAAAATTCATGAATTTTTCATAAAATCATCAAAATATTATAAAATTAAGGAAAAGGCACCACGGGACCGTGGTCATGACCGGCCGACCATGCCTTGACCACGGAAGTCCCACGCCTCCTCATTCCTTATTTTATTATTATTTTTCATCATCTCATGGTGTTTTCCTCAGTTTCGTCGAAACCCTAATTTTGGCATATTTTCTTGAATGGATGCTCAATTGCGCGCCAGAAAATATCAAAATTCTCAGGACTGAGACGCGGACGCCTTGGGGACACGAGCACGCTACCTTGACCAACCAAGATTGGCTCTTTGGCTCACGGAAGCCGGTCCCATCAATTTTCACAGTTTTGACCTAATTTGCACAATTGCTCATATTAGGTCCAAAACTCTTCCAAACACTTTGGATTTTCATGAAGTGATCGTCAGGCGATCATGTGACAACCCAGGGCCGGTTTCATGACTCCATGGTCGGTCCCTCGCCTCGTCATAATTAATTAGGTTTTCTCACCTAAGGCTCAGACGAGCATTTTTGAATAAATGATTAAGCCAGCATTTAATCATTCTTCCACCAACAAATCGTCAACTCTTCAGGAGTTCTTCGTATTGGCTCACGTGAGCATATGGACACTGCATGGTTGATCCACGGTCCCATGTAGTCGCTCCCTCCTTCTTCCCATGGTTGAAATTCCGACGAACCATGAATTGATCATCAATTGATCAAATTAGGGTTTCTGAATCCAAGGATCATCATTCCAGATTCTAACCTTAATAATTTTACGACGACCTCATGGTCATTAAGTTTTATTAATTATTCTCGGTTCAACGACCAGTATTCTAATTAATATTTTTGGTACGCTGCCAATAATCCATCAGACGAGCAACACATGCTCAGACGATCAAATATTCAAAAATTCATCACATGAACAACAATTGATCAGATGATAAATATTTGTTCAAACCAAGGAATATTGGTTCAAAAATCAATATTCAACGATTCATCGAATGAGCAATACTTTCTCACTTCATCGTAAGAACTATACCTCTGTCTCATGACATGTTCAATTCATGAGTTTCAGAACATCATGTTCGACACTCAGCAACTACATGGACTCATCATCCCATCAAACCACAAATTCATCAATTGACTAACAAACCACGAGACGTCAATCGTGTCACTTGGGGGGATATCACTTAGGGTTTTGTGCTGGCGGTCTACGGCACGTGTGTTCAAACACACGATGGAATGTGAGAAAGTCGTGCAATCAGTTGAAGGAATTCACGAGGTAGTGGGTGGAAAATCGACCAAGTCTCCACACGTTGGGCAACTGGTTTCAAACACGATCTCCACTTCCCCACTCCTTGATTACATCAACTGTCACACTTCATGGAATCATGGTGTCTACAATTCCAGCAATATAAATAAGTCTCTGAATCATGATTGAATCAACATAAACAGTATCATCAATCTCACGACTCATCGACAACACGAGATCATCAACTCATCAATTGAGAAACTACTCTCAATTGAGCAATTTCAATCATTCAGAGCTTATCATATTCAGAATTCACACACCCACAATCTTTGATTACCATTGATTCCACACATTTCCCAGCTTCCCTCTTACGGATCAACCCATCCTCTCTTGTGACCGAATTTACTCTGGAACGATCATTGTCTTGATTTAGGCCGGAGTACTACAGATTGATCTCTCGAATCTAAAGCACCCCCTTTGCAGCGGTGCATCTGTGTGAGGTTTAACATTTCGCTCGGTTCGAGGAGTCTCCTCCGTATGGTCGTCTCCTCAATTCCTTACAAACCAGCAAATCGTTTTCCCCATCTACAGGTGTCTACAATTCCAGCACTATAAATAAGTCTCTGAAATCATGATTGAATATACAAGAATCTCACGTCTCACAGACAACACGATATCAACACTTCATCAATTGAGCAATTACTCTCAACTGAGTAACTTCAATCATTCAGAACTTATCTTATTCAGAATTCACAACACACCTACAATCTTTGATTACCATTGATTCCACGCATTTCTCAGCTTCCCTCCTACAGATCAACCCATCCTCTCTTGTGACCGAATTTACTCTGGAAAGACCATTGTCTTGGTTTAGTCCGGAGTACTACAGATTGATCTCTCGAATTCAAAGCACTCCCTTCTTGCAGTGCATCTGTGTGAGGTTGAACATTCGCTCGGTTCAAGGAGTCTCCTCCGTATGGTTGTCTCCTCAATCCTGTGAAAACCGGAAAATCGTTTTTCCCCATCTACAGATTGGCGACCACAGTGGGAGATTAATCTCTCGGTTGCAATATCAAGCTTTCACAAGATGGTTGATCTTAGGTCACGTACGATCGCAGATCCTAACACAAACGATGGTAGCACCAGCAACAAAAATAATGAGGATATCCCGGAAAAAATTCCGGCCTCTAACAACGACGGTGATGACATCTCCATTTTGCTGTGAGCTTCCACTGTCTTTCACATGTCACATTTGATGGAATCTGAGCTTATATTTTGTCCTAGAACTTTGTAGGTACGTTCTAAGCAAACCTTCACGAGACTTCACTCGTCCACTAGGGACACTTAGTGGTTTACAAGGCTTAGTGCATATGCTAAATGCATTCGAGAGACCAGCGACAGTGGTATAGGTAGGATTTCCTTAGTTTTGTTTTACTTGAGGACAAGTAAAATTCAGGTTTGGGGGTATTTGATGAGTGCTAAAAAGTGCATATTTCTATATATTTTTCTTGGCATTTAACTCATCTTTTGTGCATTAATTCTACATTTTATCCCATATTCTGTATTTTCTTTGTTTTCAAGAATAAATATTTTTATTAATTAATTTTGCATTTTTTAGGTAATAAATAAAGTTTGGATGAATAGCGGAGCGGAAAAAAGAGCAGAAAAGCGGTGAAAAGCCGGGTGGAATTACACAAGGAAGCCGCGAAGAATGTTGTGCACAAGACCAAAAGGCTAGAAGTGGGCTTGAAGAGGAAGAATTGTTCTTAAAGAAGATATGGGCTTGGCATACCCAAGGCCCAAAACCCTCACCCAAAATCCATACCCGTTTTCCCTTTCTAGCCGTCAGATTGGATCATCTCAGCATCCTACGGTCGCAGTATCGCCAGTACATCAAAGTCTGAAATTCCTGACCAACACTACAGCACCTAACTCCATCTCACGCCGTTAGTTTCGTTGTATCTCTTCATCCGACGGTTGCTGAAAGCTATGTTCCATCTTATCGTTGGATGCATTTCAGATGGATCGATCCAACGCCTATCACTCGCCGAATATCGAAATCTGATGCGTCCGATCAACACCGGAACACCAAACCCTATCTACCCTAACCGATCACACTTTTCTCTCACTCGATTTCCTCTATTCTCCTTTCTTCTTCACAGCAACCTCCACCACCTGCTCCTCCACCTGCTACACCCATGTCCGCCACCAACTCCTCAACCACCACCATAATCACCACGTACACCGCTCCACACCCATCATCACATACCCCTTCTCTTAGCTATCTACTTTTCCATTTTTACACGGCTCTATGAAACCCTAGGCGTGTACAAATGGTAAACTAGGTTAAGCTAAAGACGCAAATTGAAAGCAACAGGAGATGTAGGAGACGCACAAGAGGGATGGGTCGAAATCAAAATCAAATTTCAGAGAGTTGGTATGATTTAATTTCGATTTAAGTGAAACCCTAATTTTTGGGGATTTTGATATTTTGATGTTGCATGTATAAATAGGGGATGTGTGGGAGGATTAGAACTCATGCCTGGACTAGCCAGTGTGTCAATTAGGTTTAGTTTTAGATTTCTTTGTTTTCCAATTTCAACTTATGCTTCACTGTTTAGTTCTTAGGTTTTGTTTAAATGTTAGTTTCTTCAATTAAATATCAGTTTCATCATGTGAATGTATTTTTCATGTTATGTTTGTGTTAAGTTCTATGTATGTAATGTTTCTTCACATGATCCTGTAATTTCCCTGTTTAAATCTTAGAGAAGACAACTGAACTTTGTTGGTTAGCCGTTTGGGTTAGAACCTGTTGAGCTCAAAACATTTAGGTTAGTAACATTCCAAAGGTTCACTGGCTTGTGATTAATGGTGCTTTAAACAGACCATTAATGCTAGGAGTTAGTGATAATCTAAGGGATTCACAAAGCCATATTAGTTAGAGACCTAGACCCTAAATGACCTGTGATTGCCTATGCTTTAATCAGATAGGCAATGCTAGGGGTTATCCAAGGACTTTAGGTAGTTAACTAGCCACATGACAGGGATGTAACCAAGGTGAACTAGCTAGGTGAAGGAGAATTCTCATCCATCTCCATACACTTCATTCCCATCCACAATTTCTCTCCCATGTTCTGTTTTGGTTAAGTTTTTCTTATTCATTGCCACTGATTTTTCTTTGTTCCTTTGCCACTGTCATTCACTGCTTCTTTGGTTTACTGTCACTTGTTTATTCACTTCAATACACACCCAAGTCTCTGTGGTTCGATCCGTACTTGCACATTTGCCACTTTCGACACCGTGCACTTGCAGTTATAATTTGTAGGACCTTTTAGAAGCCTACCAAGTTTTTGGCGCCGCTGCCGGGGACTTGGCGTTGTGTGTTAAGTTTTTCTTGTGTCTTGCATCATTTTTGCATTGCATTCTAGTATAAGCATTCTAGTATAAGCATTTTTGCATTTCTTGCATCATCCTGCATTCCTTGCTTTCTTCCCTGTTCACTGCCTTTGCTGCTGCTGGTGCTCTTGTGCTGCTGTGGTGCTCCTGCTTGTGCCAGGCCAAGACTCCTGTGAGCTGTTGGGCTTGTTGCTGTGCTGCTAAGGCTGAAACTTGCTGAACCAAAGCTGCATCTAGAACCCAAGCCCTGAACTGGTGAAGCTGCTGAGCCTTGATTGCTGCTGATCTGCTCCTGCTGCTGAGCCTTGATTGCTGCTGCTGGTGCCAGAACTGCTGCCTGAAGCCTACCTGTGCTGCCTGGTGCTGCTGCTGTTTCCTGCCAGGCCAAGCCTGTTGCTGTTGCTGAGTTGATCTGGTGTTGTTGTCTGCTGCTGCTGTAGCTAGACCAAAACACAACTGGGCTACACAAGCCAAAGAAGAAAGACCAAATCCCAACTGGGCCTTGAGTGTTGAAGCCAAAGCTTAGGATGATCCAAAGCCCAACTGGGCTTTTGCAACCAAACTGAACAGCTGGGCTGTGATTCAAAGGTAAGCCTAAACCCATTAAGAGAACCCAACCTGTGGGCTTCCATTTTTAATTTGTGGGCTTGTAATAATTTTTTCCATTTTTTTGTTGGGCTTGTAATTTAAGTTAACTTTTGGGTTTGTATTTGAGCTTAACTGTGGGATTGTCCCTATCAAAATTTTGGGCTTCAAAAACCCAACAAACAACCTAAACAAGTTTAACTGAACCTGCCAAGACAAAAATGGGCCAAAACTAAATTTCAAAAACAAGGCTGTGCTTAGTTTTAAAAAAAAAAATTTGGGCTTCACTAACAGTGGGCCTACAAAATTCAAAGTTTTAAAACAACTCCCAAACCCAACAGCTAGGGCCTCGATCTTTGGCTAACTGAGAGCCCAACAATAAAAAAAAACTCGCAGCTGGACCTCGTCTCTGATTTCAACTCGTTAGTTGGGCTTCGTCCAAACTTCTGAGCTGGGCCGTGCATCCTCCATCAATGTGGGCTTTGCTACCTTTAAAAAACCAAAATTTTTCTAAAACCCATTAAAAACCAAATTTCTTTTCCAAACCCGACAAAACCAAATGTTACCCATAAAAACCAAATTTTGGGCTTTGTAACATAGTTACTTAGCTTTTGAGCCCAATCATGTCTAGATCTTGGTCTACAGTTGGGGAATACAACAAATCCCTTAGAGAACTTGCGTGTGGACATACTTCACGTTATGAACCTCCCATAGACCATGATGTCAATAGTCATAGGAATTATTATGGACATTTTCAAAGTCCCGAGCCTCAATACATGAACCCTAATGACTATTCACACATGCATCATTCGCCACAACGTGAAAATGAACATTTTGCTAATACCTCACTCACACAATCATCTCTTGTGGATCAATTAGAAGCTCGAATCGCAGCTTTAGAATTGCAATCACATGAGGAATCTGTCACATCTAATTTTCTTAGGCAACCTGAAATCTATGCATGTCCCGCATGTGGTAGTTTAGACCACCCTGTTGAGAATTGTCATATTTTGCATAATTTTAGGCAATCTAGAGAAAATCCAAGGTATGAAATGCCCATAAATTGTGAGAATGGTAGTCATTGGGACCATAATCAATCCTTTGAGGGTTGCGATCAATCTTTTATAAACCCTAATGACCATGCACACATGTACCAATCACCACAATTTGAACATGAATTTTGTACTCCCATGAATTTAGACTCCACCACAGAAGCTTTCAGACTCAGTGAGCAAAACTTCGATAGATCTACATCACGAATTCAGGCATATTTAGATCAGATTTTGCTTCACCTACAAAAGGAGGAAATTCATGAGGAAATGTATGTTGTCCCTAATGAAGTGTCTAGTCCCATTCATGTAAATCATGTTGAATATGAACCTAATTTAGAGGAACATGAATCGACTAATGACACCACCACTTTTAATGAGGACCAATATGCATGCTACCATGATGATGATTATGATGATTATGATGATATGTTAGAAGAACATGAAAATATTGTGGAACCTGTTGGTTCAATAACATATGGCTTCTCGCCCTCGACCTTCATGAATGTTGTTTTTTCTAATACTCATTGTAATTCATATGATTTTGATATTGACATGGGATTCGTACAATTATTCTGCGAAGATGAGCATGACATAGGAATAGTTGAATCTTCTGTAGATACTAATGCTAATATGCATGAAAATATATTTGATGTGTCTGATTCTCTACCTAGGTCACATTGTGATATTTCTCCTGATTTGCCGATGCATGAGAATAAATTTGTTGATGATGTTGATGACTCTGATTGTGATCTTGCCAATTTGTTTGATGATTGTGAGCATGTTGTGACACGTGTAGAAGACTTAGGAGATGTTGATGTGATTAGTAATGATGTACCTATCGTCCTACATAAGTCACAATCTGATGGCCTTCCACCCAACCTAGATTTGGTTTGTACCCATATTGTCAAACCGACTTTTCTGAGAGTCCCTAATCTAGGTTTGGAACTGTGTGCTTCCCAAGTCCTTTTGGACTATTTTGCATCTAAGTATAATATCTTTGAGGAGCCACAGTTGGAATTAGCATGTTTGCCCGTCCCTAGCACAGTTCACTTTGAGTTAGACCTTGTACATGATGAACCCCCAAAACTGCGAGATTTTGTATCCAAAATTTTATCTGTTGAAAAATCCAGGTTTGGGGGTAGCTCATTTTGTTTCACAGCTTCACTTGCATGCCTATCATATTATTATTGTGTGAAGCTGTTGAAATATCTACACTTTTTCTTTTGGGTTGATCCTCAACTCTTTAGATTGTTAGTGTATGGTGAATTTTTTGTATATAATCCAGTAGATAAAATTTCTTAAAACCCTTTTGTTACTTTTGTATATATTTTGCTAATCCAATATGATCTCGGCTGACATATGTTGGATTCTTGCCTTGAATAACGGAGTTCTAATCTTGCTTTCGCCGAAATCGGGTATTCTCTCTCCTTTTTTTCTCTACTCAGCATGATCCTCTTCATATGTTGTATTATAATTTTGTTAATATTTTGAAACATTGAGGACAATGTTTAGTTTAGGTTTGGGGGTGAAAAGTAGATACTTTGATAATATGCCATAATTGAAAACAAGAACTCCTTCTTTTTGAAAAAATTGAAAAATTGAAAATAAAAAATTAAAAAAATTAAAAAATGGAGCTCATTTACCTTGAAATATTGACTCTTGTGCAAATATGTAATTATTAGGAGTCTTAGTCTAGATATTTAGGCACCCTGATTCTAGCACAATTCACATAGTGATAAGAAACTTGCACGCGCACGATCTACCAATACATGTATAGCCTCATCCTTGAGGTGTTCTATCGGAAGTTTTAGTTGCCAATGACTTTAGAATACTGAACGAAACTTGACTAGCTTGTTCTTTGGTTGGTTGGGATAGAAGGTGGAGGTTACATTAAGAAAAAACAACCATCGAATTTAACTGGGTGCATCAAAAAGGGCTACCTCTTGCAAAGTGTCATGTAATTTTTTGTTTCTTTTTCCTTATGTATCAAAAGTGTTTCCTTGTTCAAAAAAAAAAATCAAAAAATCAAAAAAAATCAAAAAAAAATCAAAAAAAAATACAAAAAAAATAAAAAAAAAATAAAAAAAAAAATCAAGTATTCAAATTCCATTTGTGTCATGTAAAGAAAATAGTTCTCTCTTATCCAAAAATAAAAGAGAGTAGTCAATAAGAGTCATGTAAAGAGTCATTTTGTTGTTTCATTGTAATAAGCAAGGAAGGGTGTGCAAGCCATTGATGTACAACGCGAGTAATTGTGAAATACCTCCAACTCATTCACAATTCTCGTAAAGTCCGGACAGCTAGCTAGATTTCGACCTTGGTTCTTAGCCTGAAAACTATCTCTTGGTGATTAGTAGTCATAACATCCGATCTTTCTTTACACATGTGTAGATACACTTTACACTTATCACATGTCTTTATTTGTTATCAGTGCTAGGATTGTGCCTTAGATAGCTAGATTGACATCTCCATTTTGCTGTGAGCTTAAACTGTCTTGCACATGTCACATTTGATGGAATCTGAGCTTATATTTTGTCCTAGAACTTTGTAGGTACGTTCTAAGCAAACCTTCACGAGACTTCACTCGTCCACTAGGGACACTTAGTGGTTTAAAAGGCTTAGTGCATATGCTAAATGCATTCGAGAGACCAGCGACAGTGGTATAGGTAGGATTTCCTTAGTTTTGTTTTACTTGAGGACAAGTAAAATTCAGGTTTGGGGGTATTTGATGAGTGCTAAAAAGTGCATATTTCTATATATTTTTCTTGGCATTTAACTCATCTTTTGTGCATTAATTCTACATTTTATCCCATATTCTGTATTTTCTTTGTTTTCAAAAATAAATATTTTTATTAATTAATTTTGCATTTTTTAGGTAATAAATAAAGTTTGGATGAATAGCGGAGCGGAAAAGAGCAGAAAAGCGGTGAAAAGCCGGGAGGAATTACACAAGGAAGCCGCGAAGAATGTTGTGCACAAGACCAAAAGGCTAGAAGTGGGCTTGAAGAGGAAGAATTGTTCTTAAAGAAGATATGGGCTTGGCATACCCAAGTCCCAAAACCCTCACCCAAAATCCATACCCGTTTTCCCTTTCTAGCCGTCAGATTGGATCATCTCAGCATCCTACGGTCGCAGCATCGCCAGTACATCAAAGTCTGAAATTCCTGACCAACACTACAGCACCTAACTCCATCTCACGCCGTTAGTTTCGTTGTATCTCTTTATCCGACGGTTGCTGAAAGCTATGTTCCATCTTATCGTTGGATGCATTTCAGATGGATCGATCCAACGCCTATCACTCGCCGAATATCGAAATCTGATGCGTCCAATCAACACCGGAACACCAAACCCTATCTACCCTAACCGATCACACTTTTCTCTCACTCGATTTCCTCTATTCTCCTTTCTTCTTCACAGCAACCTCCACCATTTGCTCCTCCACCTGCTACACCCATGTACGCCACCAACTCCTCAACCACCACCATAATCACCACGTACACCGCTCCACACCCATCATCACATACCCCTTCTCTTAGCTGTCTACTTTTCCATTTTTACACGGCTCTATGAAACCCTAGGCGTGTACAAATGGTAAACTAGGTTAAGCTAAAGACGCAAATTGAAAGCAACAGGAGATGTAGGAGACGCACAAGAGGGATGGGTCGAAATCTAAATCAAATTTCAGAGAGTTGGTATGATTTAATTTCGATTTAGGTGAAACCCTAATTTTTGGGGATTTTGATATTTTGATGTTGCATGTATAAATAGGGGATGTGTGGGAGGATTAGAACTCATGCCTGGACTAGCCAGTGTGTCAATTAGGTTTAGTTTTAGATTTCTTTGTTTTCCAATTTCAACTTATGCTTCACTGTTTAGTTCTTAGGTTTTGTTTAAATGTTAGTTTCTTCAATTAAATATCAGTTTCATCATGTGAATGTATTTTTCATGTTATGTTTGTGTTAAGTTCTATGCATGTAATGTTTCTTCACATGATCCTGTAATTTCCCTGTTTAAATCTTAGAGAAGACAACTGAACTTTGTTGGTTAGCCATTTGGGTTAGACCCTGTTGAGCTCAAAACATTTAGGTTAGTAACATTCCAAAGGTTCACTGGCTTGTGATTAGTGGTGCTTTAAACAGACCATTAATGCTAGGAGTTAGTGATAATCTAAGGGATTCACAAAGCCATATTAGTTAGAGACCTAGACCCTAAATGACCTGTGATTGCCTATGCTTTAATCAGATAGGCAATGCTAGGGGTTATCCAAGGACTTTAGGTAGTTAACTAGCCACATGACAGGGATGTAACCAAGGTGAACTAGCTAGGTGAAGGAGAATTCTCATCCATCTCCATACACTTCATTCCCATCCACAATTTCTCTCCCATGTTCTGTTTTGGTTAAGTTTTTCTTATTCATTGCCACTGATTTTTCTTTGTTCCTTTGCCACTGTCATTCACTGCTTCTTTGGTTTACTGTCACTTGTTTCTTCACTTCAATACACACCCAAGTCTCTGTGGTTCGACCCGTACTTGCACATTTGCCACTTTCGACACCGTGCACTTGCGGTTATAATTTGTAGGACCTTTTAGAAGCCTACCAGTCACCAGCCTCCATAACCTGCTGCTACACAGAGGATTCCTCTTCCAAAAGGTTATATCTCTCTAACCTTTACTTTGTACGACGGAACCGGCAATGCTCGGGAACATGTTTCTCGGTTCCTAGAAGCTTTGGGTTAATATGAGCATAACCATGTTGTTCGCCTCAAAGAATTTTCAAAGTCCTTGAAAGGAAGGGCGTACACCTGGTAAAACAACATCGCACCAGGAACTATCAACAGTTGGGGAGAAATGGTTAATGCTTTCTATAAGAAGTATTTCTTCGTTTCAGAGCAAGTTACCCTCTCTGATCTCGAACAGATGTTTCAAAAAACAACGAACACCCTAACGATTATGTGAAAAAGTTCAGAGTTCAAGCGCTGGATTGCCATGATCCGAACGTCACATAAAAGCAACTTGTAGACTTACGTATCAACAAAATGATTCCAATCTACAGAGCCTTATTGGAGAATCTCAGGTTCCAGACCTTCTCAGAACTCCATGAAGCAGCCAAGAGGTCGACAACTACTGCACCTGCTCTGCTAGAAAGGACTAAGACTGCAAAAGCTGAAGAACCACGAGAGACCAGAGGCAGCAGCAGACGTTTTATCAACAAACAATACAACCTTCAAACTTCCACAAATGCTGTTGCGTAAGGGAGAAAACGGAAAGCTGAACCACAACGCAAGCATACTTCCTCAACCCCTTCAAAGGCGCAAAAGAAGGATAATGTGCAAGCTCCTCCTCAACACATGGAAGATCCAGAAGCACCTGATTTCCCCTGCTCCATTGAAGAAGTTATCGAATTACTGGATGCATGGATTCAAGACGGCGCAATCAAGTTGCCATATGTCAAGAAGGAACCAACTGAAGAGGCCATGGAAAATCCTCGCTATTGTCGCTTTCATAGATTTGTCAGCCATCCCACAAGTGATTGCAAAACTTTGAAGCGTATATTTAAGGAGAAGGTCGAATCGGGAGAACTCAATTTGGGGACTGAAGGAGTACACAGAGATCCCCTTCCCGTCAGAACCTTCATTATTTCTGAACCTCCCGTAAAAGAGGCAGTTCAATCCTTGATTGAGCACATCTGCGAATTGCTATACTTATCAAAAGCTCAAAGGAAATACATGTTTGCTGCATTAAACCACATCGTGTTAGGAAAGTGTCTACTGATTCAAGAGACATTTACTGAGTCTCCAGCGACGGACAAAGAAATGTATGACTGGGGACTGCTCACTACAGTGCACATCAAAGGAAACGAGTTCAAGAGAGTATTTGTTGATGTCGGAACTGCCTTCAACATCATCCCTCTGAAAACTCTTAGAGCCGCTGGCATTACTTGACATGAAGCTACTCATGCCCCCATGGAAATCAGAGATCACGAAGGAGTTTCCAGAGACGCGTACGACTACGTCATGCTCAAAGTTAAAGAAAATTTTGTCTACACTAAGACCAAGTTTTATATAATACGAGAAGATCCAGGATATGACATGATTCTTGGACGCACATGGATTCATGATGGGAAGGTGACACTGACACCTTCAATTACACATCTTTCCGCTGAAGAAACCTCTGACTCAGAGGAAGAAAAAGAAGATATCTCACCATTCGAGTATCTGGAGGAGGTCAAAGCCTTGACAGAACTTACAAAAAGGCCTGAGGAACATCCAAATGCTTTCGTCAAGAGATTTCGCACTCAGGCAAGTCTTATTCCTTCTCATGTGCCCATATCGCCAGTTTTCAAATATGCTTATTTGGTTCAAGGGCTTCACTCCGCAAACAATTTAACAATTGCAAGATGCTATGAGTGGATAATTTCGCCTCAGCAATATTACACCCAATGGTTGGATTCAGAACTTCTTCAGGTTGATAATCCAATCAACAGATTCATTGCAGAGGATGTGGCTAAGCATAACAGACATTATGAAGGATACTCCTTTCTGCACGAATGCCCATATGTGCTACAACCACAGAATTTCTTCATATGAGGAGTTCCGAATAAACAAAAGATATTCAAAGCGCGGTCGACCAAACCTAACATATTTCATGAAGGAGACCTGGTTCTCAAAGCAGCTCAGCATGGTCTTCATTCTACAAGGAACTCCAATTGGGAAGGACCATTTATGGTTGCTAAGTCCATAACCGGAGGATACTACAAACTGATCAACATAGATGGAAGAACCCTACCAGTAATTCACGAGAATTGGCTTAAGGCGTTTGTCTGAAATCATCAAACATTTGAGGTACTGGGCGTTTGAAGGATTCATGACGTCTGGATTTGGCATTTAGGATATTCTTTCATTGTATTTCAATTCCTCCAAAACGTTTGCAATACTTGCAATCAGTATTTGAATTCAGCAATTTATCAAAATTCACTTCATATTTCTCAAAAGAAAATCTCTATCAAATCCAAAAGAAAATCCTTAACCGTCTATCAATCCAAAACCAGTAATATGAAAACCCAAACAAAAACCTCACATCTCTCAGAAGTTCAGAAGTTCAAGAGATCATGAAAAGGGAAGTCAAAGAAAATCAGCAAAAAAGGATTTTCGCTCCTATGCATCCTTCAAGGCCAGCAAAGCCGCCTTCTCCTTGTTCAACTCTTCAGTCAGCCTGGCAATCTTGTCTTCTTTCTCCATCACAGCATCATTAGGAAAGGGTATGTTGTTCTCACATGAGTCCTTGATAGCGTTCATTTGCTTACGAAGCCACTTCACATTGAAGCCAAGTCTTTCTGAATTCTCCAAATTAAACTCCCAATCAAAGAGTATATCTGGAGTCACAGTATTTCTGGCCCTAGTGCATATATCACTCACGACATGCAAGATAATACCTACTTGCATTGTTAAGGCATAAGCACGTCCAGGGTTCTTATCAACGATCATGTGACCAAACTTCTTCCATATTTTCTCATACAAGCCTGCATATGCAATGGGAACGCTGAATCCACCAACTAGTTCATGATACGGGAGTGAAGCATCAAATGGAGGATCAAAAGCAACTCCTGCACTTGGATATTCATGCACCATTATACGGTTCTTAATTACTGGGGCAGCTTCTACAATCAGGGCAACAGTATTCTCTACCGGTGTTTCAGTTTCTTCTGTCACTGATGTAGTTGCAGGAAATCCTACACTACACCCCTCATATAATTTCATTAACACTCAACTCATTTTTAGATTAACAATCTTAATTTTATTGATAAATCTTTGAACAATCATACAAGAAAAGATAAAGGAATCAAGAATAACCACTGCTCTAGATTTTCTCTCTCCTATTTACTTGTTTCTTACTCAAAAAGATCTCTCCATTTCCTTTACAATTGAACGACTATTTATAGGGAAGTACCTAGTGGATGACAGCGAATCTGTCATTTATTTTCGGATATGACTTGCGACATTCTCGCAACCTTACAAATGTTAATCTTGCAAACTCTCTTATTTTCGCAGAATCATTACATTTTTCTCATGATTTTAGCTGACGTCGTTTATTATGTCACTTCTAAAATTGTTCTGCGACGCTGTTGTGTTATGTTGTTGATAATTTCGCTGAGGCATTATCGCCCCTTTCTCTTTTATCATTGTTCTCTGATTGTCTTTTGTAGAATTCATTATCTCTGCGAGATTCTTGCACATCATCATATTGTATTTGCATTTCACAATCTCAATTTTGTCATTCAATAAAATGTCTTTTTGAGAATTTTATTTATTGCGAGAGCGTCGCAACAAATCAATCATTCATACATTACCTTTGCTATCCTCTGCTTCTTTGTTATTTTCTGTTGATGTTTCCTTTGTAGTGGTATGTTCATCATTTTTTATTCTGAGCTAGCATTAGTTTCACAACATCTTTTCTTCTTTTATTTCAATTGCATCCACCATCAACCTCTCACTTCTTTGTGTCTCTTTGATTTTGTGTCTCCAATTTTCCTTCTTGTTTGCTCTTTCTTAGCAAGATTCTATCTCAGTTTCGTAACACCTCTTTCCTTCAACCCAATCTCCCTTTATGATTCCTACACCGCTGGGGTGAGGGAATTTGATGCACTGGTGGAAAGTTGAAGCTACACCTAGAATCCCATGTAGCCAAGGTCGACCAATTAATGCATTGTAGGGTGACTCTACATCCACGACACAGAATAAGATTTCAGAAGATATTCCCTTCAATGGAATTCGCATAGTAACCTCCCCTTTAGGCTTGTTGGCAGTACCATTAAAACCATATATATTATATGTTGATGGTATAAGATCATCATCTCTTCCTCCCATAGTTTTATAAGTATGATAAAATAAGATGTTCACAGAGTTTCCAGTATCGATTAGAATCCTATTAATTTCCCGTGAATCTTCAGCTTCATCATCCTCATCTTCTTTCGGTTTTGGATTAATTTCTAATTTTACTACCAATGGATTATCATGTACCTCTTCACCTTCGGGGATTTCTTCTGCGGTAAAAGAAATAATCTGTTTTTTCCATCCCTCTAGTAGCGAGATTTTCGCAATATTCATAATTTCTCTTCCATCGTTATCTCTTGCGAACACTCTACTCAAAACATTATCATGAAAATCTTCAATTATCTTGTATGAATGTACGATAGAGTGACAAAATAGATTCTTTGCTTTTGCACCAACTTCTATGAAGAATGTTTCCTTCTTTTTCATCGTGTTTACTTTGTGATGTTATGGTGGTGGTGGCAATGGTTGAGATTGTGGGTGCCCTACCAAAAAGAGGTTTAGTTTTCCTTGATCTATCATTCTCAGAATAATTCTTTTTACATTTCTGCAATCATTTGTTGTATGTCCATGAAAATGATGATAAGAACAAAACTCATGACTTCTATGGTTTGGAGGTGGTTCCGTTCCCATGTTCCATGGTGTTGGTATATTCTCCATCAAAATTATAGCTTCCAATATTTTCTCCACACTTGCATTTAGAGGTGGCATCTTGATTTCTTCCCATACTACCTTGTGACCTCCTTGTCCTCTATTATAGTTTTGTCTTTGACCTCCATAAGTTTCTTGTGGTTGATCGAGTCTTTGAATCTTGTTATTTCCACCAAGATTGTAGAAATTTCTTTCTCCTTCATACTCCTCTTGATCTCGGCTTCCCATAGCCACCAGTTTCTATTGATTGTTACCCGTCACCTTCTCTTGTTGTACCTGCGAAGTATTCGCTACTGTGTTTATTAGCTTGGGTAATAAGCTTGCATTTGCTGTTTGTGAACTGGTTTTCGCAACTGGGTATGATTCCATTTCATTTTTCCTTTCCTCTAGAGCAATATATTCTTCTTGAAGTTCTTGCAATTCAGTCATTGTGATCGTATTCTTGACTCTGAAAATTTGGACATACAATAGGTTGGTTGCAAACATAGCATTGATAAATGATAATATAAGATATCTCTCATCTACACGGCCAGCCATTTCGCTACACATAGTCCTCCATCTTTTAGTTAGGTGCTTCAAACTTTCGTCAATCCTTTGTTTTAATCCAAACACGTCTTCAATACCAGGTCGCGAAGAATTATTACTTATATATGCCCCCAGGAATGTAGTCTGCAACTGATTGAAGGATGTTATTATATTCTTTGGTAGACCTTCGAACCATTTTAACGCCTCCCCTGTTAAGCTGGATGTGAAATACTTGCATAATACAACATCATGATTTTCCCATTGCAACACCTCACGTAGGCTTTAATGTGTTGAATTGCACAAGTTGTTCCATCAAAAATGCTGGTTAATGCGGGCAAATTGCATTTCAGTGGTATTCCTCCTAATTGTACTTCCCTTGTAAATGGAGTTTTCGCAGCTTCTTCTATAGCTTCATCCAATTGTCTTCTGCCTACTTCTCCTCTATTATTTAGCATTCCTCTCATTTCTTCTAACTCTTTCAAGATTTGTTTATTTACACCTGAATTTTGATCCATTGGTATTTTTAATTTCGCCTCCCTTCTTATGCGTTCATGTCTTTCTTCTCTCGCGAAATTTTGCATTTCTTCTTCGTTATCCTCATCTCGTCTTCTTATGCGAGTCTCTTCTTCATCTCTATCTTGAATTCGCATATGATTATGTCTCTCATTTTCCCCTTCATGATTTTGTTCATTTCTTATTAATTACATTCGCTGTCTTTCAGCCATCCTCTGTATTCTATCATACTCTTCATTGATATTACCGTTATTCCTGTTTTGTGTACGCCTTCTTTCTCGATTGTCGTGATTGTTCTGGAGAATTGTCTCCTGAAGCTCTTGTTCTTCCATTTCCGCTCTCAATCTTTCACGTTCGCAAATTAAACGTGCTTGTTCAGCATAATGTCTTTCAATTTCTTTTTCAATCGTCTGTTGATTTCTTTGAGTTTCTCTTTCATGTAAAATTCTCCTTCCTTCCTCTCGATTTCCTTCGCCATCTTGGTCATTTCGTCCCTGACGTTGTCCGTTCTCTTGATTTCTACCATTTTGCCTATCATCAAAAGTTTCATTTTGTGGAACATAACGATCATCAGTTCTTTCTCTATTTTCGAGATATTCTTCATTAGGATTTGATATTTCTTCTTGAATATTGTTTCCAGCATTAATTATGGGTGAGTTTCGCCTCATTTCTCTTCTATTCGATCTTGAATATGATTTTGTAATACTTCTAGATCTTCTACTC
The DNA here is from genome assembly GCF_003573695.1 of Papaver somniferum. NCBI lineage: Eukaryota > Viridiplantae > Streptophyta > Magnoliopsida > Ranunculales > Papaveraceae > Papaver > Papaver somniferum. The sequence goes on along the minus strand of NC_039367.1, from coordinate 133,198,853 downwards.
TGTAGTCTCATATTTTCCATCCTCAATTCATGATTTTGTCTTGTTAAATTCGCACGTTCTTCTGCCTCAGCTCTTCTTTCTTCGTGTATTCTTCGTCTCACCGTTTCTAACGCTCCAATTTCCTCATCTCCATGAATTATTCCTTCATCTGCTTCTTGATTTCTCTCTACCTGTCTATGGTTTCATGTTTGTTGTTCTTCTTCTACTTCTTCTACTTCTATGGTTTAAGTTTGTATGCTTCTTGAACAACTTAGAATTCTTCAGAAAGTATGTGATTACCAAGAACAGTCTCTTCGCTCTTTGAGAAATGAACTTAAAGAAGTAACAGAGTCATCTATTGCTGAAAGAGATACACTCATTCAAGGCAAAGAAGTGTGAATTTGATTCCCTGTTTCTAGCGCCATTATGTAGTTGCAGGAAATCCTACACTACACCCCTCATATGATTTCATTAACACTCAACTCATTTTTAGATTAACAATCTTAATTTTATTGATGAATCTTTGAACAATCTTACAAGAAAAGATAAAGGAATCAAGAATAACCACTGCTCTATATTTTCTCTATCCTATTTACTTGTTTCTTACTCAAAAAAGATCTATCCCTTTCCTTTACAATTGAACGACTGTTTATACGGAAGTACCTAGTGGATGACAGCTAATCTTTCCTTTATTTTCGGATATGTCTTGCGACATTCTCGCAACCTTACAAATGTTAATCTCGCAAACTCTCTTATTTTCGCAGAATCATTACATTTTTCTCATGATTTTAGCTGACATCGTTTATTATGTCACTTCTAAAATTGTTCTGCGATGCTGTTGTGTTGTGTTGTTGATAATTTCGCTGAGGCATTATTGCTGCGAGATTCTGATCCTACAACTGAAGCAGCAACAATCTGGGTTTCCACAACTTCAGTGACAACCTTCTCATGGTCTTGAAGTGCATCGATGGTTGTTTCTTCATCAATAACTCCAGGGAAGTTCGAGTTATTCTCATTGGATTCAATATCCTCAACTTCAGTATTTGACACCTAATACGAAGATTACATGAGGTTAGAGTCACTTAAGCATGAAACCAAGTGAGATTATAAAATACAGTATACAAGCAATGCAACATCATCAAAGTTCATCATTATGCACCCAAGACGCGAGAAAATAGCATGAAAGTCATGAAGATACGTTTTACGATAACCTCGTCTGAAGAAACTGTACTCTGACCTGTACTGGAAGATAAACTGGGAGCAACCTACAAGGAATCTGAAGATGGGTCATATACCATTCTCTTCGTATGGATGTACTCTACAACGTGTCAAAATTTGCATGACAATCCGATGAACAATCTGGGAGATGTGGTCAAAACATTGAGCAACATACCATCTGAAAAAGTTCTGAAAGTCTCCTGGAAGTTTACTATTTCGCCTTTTTCGGGCCCTGAACGTGCTCAAAATTTAAAAAGCTTCTTAACAAAAGCTTGGAAATTTTCCGGGATTAAATATGCATATGCAGATCATGAAAATTCGACTCCAGATGAAGGTTTTACGGCGTTTTTGCTAAAAGACTGAGTTCTGAATTTTCTGACGACGAATTTTGACTATGTTTTTCATGTATACACATGGATTCTCATTCATTCATTCACAAATCAGCACTTTCATACTTCTATGAAGAGGATACAGGACATGTACTTACTTGGGGGATCTCCGAAGTGTTCGAGGAATTGGGATTGTCCGTGTTAACGACAAAGGGATCATTACTTCTATTCGGCTCCGACTTTTTAGAAGTGCCTTCGTCTCTATTCTCAGAGAATGGTCGAGTATCAGCACTCTCCGTCTCCATGATGACATCCTCCTTGACACATCCTCAACAATCAACATTTTATCTAAAAAGCATTATAATTGAATATGCGAAGGAATACTTACGACTTCTTCTTCATCGCTCAAATCAGGAATTGTTGCAGGAAACCGAAGACCATTGATACTTGATGGAGTAAAATTCTGAAACAGAATAACAACATTGGTTTCATGATCCTAATAATGTGGGCGAGAAAAAGTCACAACAAGGGGAATACCGAGAACTCACCAAACAACCAACTGGGGAATTTATGGTATTAGGTAACAGCTTATAACTTTTGTTCCTTCCTTCTCCACCGTGAACAATCGCTTCAGTTTCTGAGAAATCTACACGGATTCGAGGTCTTACATTACGACCGTCCTGTGGTAAAATTAAGTGACGTAATTAGAATACAATTCTCATAATTTCATGAAGATTATACGAAGAGACATACCTGAGAAGACCCTGGAGACGATTTTCGTTTATCACCAGAGAGATACTTCAATCTTGGTCGACCAGAAGTCATCTCAGTAGAAGGAGGATCCTTCACTGGAGGCTGACCAACCATCACTTAATCACGCAATCGCTGAAGTTGTTGATCCAAAAAGTCTACATAACCTGGAGTTACATATGCAAATCTCTCGGAGCAAGGAAACCAGTAATTACTTCCTTCCACATGAGTATGGTCTAAATGGGTTCTAAGCTGTTCAACTGATGGCTTCCTCCTTTGAAAAGTTGGAATACAATGATCCATACCCATTTGTCGAGCTGCTCTGTCAATATTATAGTCCTCCACTGAGAGTCCTCCGTATATAGCCGATATCAAATGACCAGGGTTGCAGATCAACATGAAAGATATTTCTCCATCACTCAAATTTGCACCAGACATCAACATCAGGCTCTCTCCAGTATTGAAAGTTGTTGGATGGAATACATAAGCAGGAACTGACACCCACGGACGGAAGTTGAACTCAGATTCATCATCCAACATATCAATGAGATGCTTTAGACCAAGGCTGCTTTGTAGACTAACGCATGATCCTGGCATTATCTTTTTGGAGAAAATGTGACGAGCATCAGCATTCGGTCCTTGCAAAATATTACGTGGAATAGGCGCATAATCCTTGAAGTGCTCCCACATCAAATCTTGAAGAAACATCGTATTGGCATATCACTCAATCTTCATAAATCCATTCGATACACTGGTGTCTATAACCAAGGAGTCTAAGTTAGAATATAAGGAAACCAGGAACAGGCTGCCTATTGGGAGTTTCTCACCTTGATCCATCTTGATAGCAAAGGGGATCACGAAGGGCATCAACAGGTTTCCACTGTTTTCAAATATGTCTCTCGACATGCATAAACATAAGAAAGAAGCAATGGGTAACATATCGTCGATGGGTTTATCAAAAATCTCGTCCTTTTTCCACCAACGTGTCAACCAATGAGAATAGCACCCTTTACTGCCAGATGACTTATTCTCTTCCTCCATTGCAGCTGCCAAAATGTTAGAAACCGCAGCCTCCTCATCTGAAAGATCCCCAGGGAGATTGCCCGTGATTGGGAGATGCATCAAAGCAGCCATGTCCTCTAAGGTAACAGTAAAATCTCCCCATCTGCAGTTCTACTTTAACTGTGTAGCCCTCGCTAAAAGATTAACCGTGTAGCCCTCGCTATACAGAGAAGCCTGAGTAACAAAGGATACCTTCGCAGATCTACTTTATCTCGTCCAAAGAAAGGATGCCTCGACAGTTGAGATGAGAAGAGTAAAAGCCTAGTCTACAAGGAGGCAGCTGGCGAAGGGACAAAGGTAGATGATATATCTAATCGGCATTAAATGCACAAATCTCTTATCTACACGTATAATCAGATCATGTGGAGAGAGACTATGTGGCAGAACCCGATTTTCAGAATCTGGCGGTGAACGAAGGTACAACCTATACTAAGGTTGGGGAGTTCCCGAAGGAACGTGGGTCAGCTGAGATAGCAAGTTTCGACCGGATAAGACAAGCGGCGAACGAAGGTACCATTTGTACAAAAGGTATATCAGCAGATGAATCACTGAGCCTCCAACAACGGACAAAGAAATGCATGACTGTGGACTGCTCACCACGGTGCACATCAAAGGAAACGAGTTCAAGAGAGCATTTGTTGATGTCGGCACTGTCGTCAACATCATCCCTTTGAAAACTCTCAGAGCCACTGGCATTACTCGACAGGAAGCTACTCATGCCCCCATGGAAATCAGAGATCACGAAGGAGTTTCCAGAGACGCGTACAGCTACGTCATCCTCAAAGTTAAAGAAAATTTGGTCTGCACTGAGACCAAGTTTTACATAATCCGAGAAGATCCAGGATATGATATGATTCTTGAACGCACATGGATTCATGATGGGAAGGTGACGCTGACATCTTCAATTACACATCTCTCCGCTGAAGAAACCTCTGACTCAGAGGAAGAGAAAGAAGATACCTCACCGTTCGAGTATCTGGAGGAGGTCAAAGCCTTGACAGAACTTACACAAAAGCCTGAGGAACACCCCAACGCTTTCGTCAAGAGATTTCGCACTTAGGCAAGTCTTATTCCTTCTCATGTGCCCATATCGTCAGTTTTCAAATAGGCTTATTTGGTTCAAGGGCTTCACTCCGCAAACAATTTAGCAATCACAAACTGCAATGAGTGGATAATCTCGCCTCAGCAATATTTCACCCAATGTTTGGGTCCATAATCTCTTCAAGTGGATCATCCTATCAACATATTCATTGTTGAAGATGTGGCTAAGCATGACAGACATTACGAGGGATACTCCTTCCTGCACGAGTGTCCATATATGCCACAACCACGGAATCCCACCACACGAGGAATTCTGAATCAACATAAGATATTCAAAGCGCGTACGACCAAACCTAACAAATTTTGTGAAGGGGACCTGGTTCTCAAAGCAGTTCAGTGCAATCTTCACTCAGCAAGAAACTCCAATTGGGAAGGACCATTTATGGTTGCTAAATCCATAATCGGAGGATACTACAAGCTGATCAACACAGATGGAAGAACCCTCCCAATAATTCACGAGAATTGGCTTAAGGCGTTTGTCTGAAATTATCATGCATTTGAGGTACTGGGTGTTTGAAGCATTCATGGCGTCTGGATTTTGTATTCAGGATTTTCTTTCATTATATTTCAATTCCTCCAAAACGTTTGCAATACTTGCAATCAGTATTTGAGTTCAGCAATTTATCAAAATTCAGTTCATATTTCTTAAAAGAAAATCTCTATCAAATCCAAAAGAAAATCCTTAACCATCTACCAATCCAAAACCAGCTAATATCAAAACCCAAATAAAAACCTCACATCTCTCAGAAGTTCAGAAGTTCAAGAGATTATGAAAAAGGAATCAAAGAAAATCAGCAAAAAAAAAAGGTTTTTGCTCCTCTGCATCCTTCAACACTTGCAAAGATGCCTTCTCCTTGTTCAGTTCTTCAGTCATCCTGGCAATCTTGTCTTCTTTCTCCATCACAGCATCATTGGGAAAGGATATGTTGTTCTCACATGAGTCCTTGATAGCGTTCATTTGCTTACGAAGCCACTTCACATTGAAGCCAAGTCTTTCTGAATTCTCCAAATTAAACTCCCAATCAAAGTATATCTGGAGTCACAGTATTTCTGGCCTAGTGCATATATCACTCACGACACGCAAGATAATACCTACTTGCATTGTTAAGGCATAAGCACGTCCAGGGTTCTTATCAACGATCATGTGACCAAACTTCTTCCATATTTTCTCATACAAGCCTGCATATCCAATGGGAACGCTGAATCCACCAACTAGTTCATGATACGGGAGTGAAGCATCAAATGGAGGATCAAAAGAAACTCCTGACTTGGATATTCATGCACCACTATACGGTTCTCAATTACTGGGGCAGCTTCTACAATCAGGGCAACAGTATTCTCTACCGGTGTTTCAGTTTCTTCTATCACTGAAGCAGCAACAATCTGGGTTTCCACAACTTCAGTGACAACCTTCTCATGGCCTTGAAGTGCAGGGATGGTTGTTTCTTCATCAATAACTCCAGGGCAGTTCGAGTTATCCTCATTGGATTCAATATCCTCAACTTCGGTATTTGACACCTAATACGAAGATTACATGAGGTTAGAGTCATTTAAGCATGAAACCAAGTGAGATTATAAAATACAGTATACAAGCAATGCAACATATCAAATTTCATCATTATGCACCCAAGACGCGAGCAAATAGCATGAAAGTCATGAAGATACGTTTTACGGTAACCTCGTCTGAAGAAACTGTACTCTGCCTGTACTAGAAGACAAACTGGGAAATCTACAAGGAATCTGAAGATGGTTATATACCATTCTCTTTGTATGGATGTCCTCTACAACGTATCAAAATTCATAACAATCCGATGAACGAGCAAGGAGATGTGGCCAAAACATTGAGCAACATACCATCTGAAAAAGTTCTGAAAGTCTTGGAAGTTTACTATTTCGCCTTTTTCAGGCCCTGAACGTGCTCAAAACTTAAAACGCCTGACTAAAGCTTGGAAATTTTCCGGGCATGAATATGCATATGCAGATCATGAAAATCCGACTCCAGATGAAGGTTTTACGGCATTTTTGCTAAAAACTGAGTTCTGAATTTTCTGACGACGAATTTCGACTAAGTTTTTCGTATATACACATGGATTCTCATTCATTCATTCAAAATCAGCACTTTCATACTTCTATGAAGAGGATACAAGACATGTACTTACTTGGGAGTCTCCGAAGTGTTCGAGGAATTGGGATTGTCCGTGTTAACGACAAAGGGCTCATTACTTCTATTCGGCTCCGATTCTTTGGAAGTGCCTTCGTCTCTATTCTCAGAGGATGGTCGAGTATCAGCACTCTCCGTCTCCATGACGACATCCTCCTGGACACATCCTCAACAATCAACATTTATCTAAAAAGCATCATAATTGAATATGCGAAGGGATACTTACGGCTTCTTCTTCATCGCTCAAATCAGGAATTGTTGTAGAAAACCGAAGACCATCGAACTTGATGGAGTAAAATTCTGCAACGAATAACAACATTGGTTTCATGATCCTAATAATGTGGGCGAGAAAAAGTCACGACAAGGAAATACCGAGAACTCACCAAAGAACCAACTGGGGACTTTATGGTATTAGGTAACAACTTATAACTTTTGCCTTCTTCTCCACCGTGAACAATCGCTTCAGTTTCTGAGAAATCTACACGGATTCGAGGTCTTACATTACGACCGTCCTGTGGTAAAATTCAGTAACATAATTAGAATACAGTTCTCATAATTTCATGAAGATTATACGAAGAAACATACCTGAGAAGATCCTGGAGACGATTTTCGTTTATCACCAGAGAGATACTTCAATCTTGGTCGACCAGAAATCATCTCAGTAGAAGGAGGATCCTTCACTGGAGGCTGACCATCCATCACGTAATCACGCAACCGCTGAAGTTGTTGATCCCAAAAGTCTACATAACCTGGAGTTACATATGCAAATCTCTCGGAGCAAGGGAACCAGTAATTACTTCTTCCACATGAGTATGGTCTAAATGGGTTCTAAGCTGTTCAACTGATGGCTTCCTCCTTCGAAAAGTTGGAACACACTGATCCATAACCATTTGTCGAGCTGCTCTGTCAATATTATATTCCTCCACTTAAAGTCCTCCGTATATAGCCTATATCAAATGACCGGGGCTGCAACTCAACATGAAAGATCTTTCGCCATCACTCAGATTTGCACCAGACATCAGCATCACACTCTCTCCAGTATTTAAAGTTGTTGGATGGGAAACATAAGCAGGAACTGACAGCCACAGGCGGAAGTTGAACTCAGATTCATCATCCAACACATCAATGAGGCGTGCTTTATACCGAGGCTGCTTTGTAGACCAACGCATGATCCTGGCATTATCTTTTTCAGAGAAAATGTGACGAGCATCAGCATTCGGTCCTTGCCAAATATTACGTGGAATAGGCGCATAATTCTTGAAGTGCTCTCACATCAAAGCTTGAAGAAACATCGTATTGGCATAGCACTCAATCTTCATAAAGCCATTCGATACACTGGAGTCTATAACCAAGGAGTCTAAGTTAGGATACAAAGAACCCAGGAACAGGCTACCTATTGGGAGTTGCTCACCTTGAGCCATCTTGATAGCAAAGGGGATCACGAAGGGCTTCAACAAGTTTCCACTTTCTTCAAATATGTCTCTCGACAACCATAAACATAAGTAGGCAGCAATGGGTAACATACCGTCGATGGGACTATCGGAAACCTCGTCTTTTGGCCACCAGCGTGTCAAACAGTGAGCATAGCAACCTTTACTGCCAGACGCCTTATTCACTTCCTCCATTGCAGCTGTCAAGATGTTGGAAATTGCAGTCTCCTCATCTGAAAGATCTCCAGGGAGATTGCCCGTGATTGGGAGATGCATCAAAGCAGCCACATCCTCTAAGGTAACGGTAAACTCTCCCCATCTGCATATAAAGGTGTGAGTGGGAATACACCAACGAGCAAGTAGAGCCACAATACCTCTCGCATCATGGAAAATGAATAAGTCTCTAGAAGCCTGAATTGCTCTCGTCACTTACGCCTGATCGAGCATGGCCCTGACATAAGGGAAACCCAACATATATCTCGCCCATCCAGAGAACTTTTCCAAAGGTCGTCGAAAAAGCTTAAACTCTATGATTGATGCAAGGAAGATCCCTCGTTCAAGACAAAACCGGATCACTGTCTTAGGAGTCACCAATTTCTTCTGAGTAACATTTCTGGGATTTTTCAGAAGACGATACACTGGAGATTTGAGATGATTCTCAGTTCCCTGCTCAACCTCCGCAAAAAATGCATCATCTATATTCGAGACATTCTTAATTCCAGGGGTTTCATCCTATTCTTCGCCAACGGAAATCTCATCCATACATGTCTCATCTCTGGAGATATCATCATCAATGCACATTTCATCTCTCGAAGCATCATTCGCCTGGGAGTTGGACATTTTGCGGAGTAGTTGTAAAATTCACACTACATTCTACTTCAGTATATGTCGCCCAGATATAAATCAAGGAAGTATAAGCATCTAATGGTAACTCTTAACTCTTACCTTTTACGCTTCCACTAACGATAGTGATAGTAATTCTAGAGTTAACACCTCAAAATCGTTCGTTTCTTCGAAACCTACAAAAGACGAACGAAACTCAGATTTTTCATAAAATCATGAACATCTCCATTGCGTGAACATTTACCATGTAATTATGAAAACTAAAACATTATTTCATCATAAATAATTGTTTACTTTGAACATTATTCAAAAAATCAGTTTTGAAAATATATGTTTACAAAACATGAAATAATAACTCACGTTTTATTACTAGTGAGTAACAACTCACGCAAAAAAAAGTACACTCTTTTCCGTGAAAGCATGTCGCGGTTTTGTATGCAAATATATTTTTCATGGACAGACCATGATTTTATATATTAAAAAAAAACTTTTCCTTCGTACTATCGTCATCCTCTAAAACGAAGGTTTATTTCGGTTTTGTGAAAACTCACTTCTTTTATGATAAAACTTTGGTTCACATGAAAGCTCATAAACTAAACTTTATCACTTGACCTAGGTCTACATATATTAAAAATCCCTCCTAAATCAGGGATTATTATTAGTTTTCAAAACTAACGACCAAACGAACATACGTTTTCAAAAACGAGGGTTTTCAACGAAACTCACACTCATATATGCACGTGTATATAATTTTATCATGATCAAGGCATGAACAACTCATGAAACTCGTAACATCTGGAAAAAAAAATCGCCGCTTACCTGGTCGGCGTCGGCCGGAGTCTGGTTGGTCGGTGATGCTCCGACAAAATTTTTTCTCTCTCCTCCTGCTGATCACGTGAAGATGTGGAGAGGTGATGAAGGTGCTGGTCGTGGAAAAATAATTAAAAAAGGGATTAATTCCTTTTATACCAAATTTTATTTCCAAAACCTAATTTTATAAGGATTTCCTTATTTGGGTCCGGCCTGCGAATCCTAAACGACCAGGGTCCCTTCATCCAAATCATCGGTTCAGCACCAATTTATGCTCATTAGATGATGCTCTATCATACCACTGGGATCTTCATTCAATTTATGGTTTGCTCGTACTATCAAAATCCGGTAACGTCTTAACTTACGACTAAGTTCAATTACTTATATTGTTATGACCGGAAAATCACCATTCAATGCTGACTGAGGAACACGGCTTTCCTCACTAAGTAGTAGAATTAATGTAGATGGTGGATTTTCGACAAAGGCTAAAATCGTAAACCCATAATTATACGAACTCCTGATCAAGGAATCGGATGTGAATATTGATACACGGGTCTCTCATCGAATCCTCTGACTAAGAGTACTTTCTCTCAGAGTACATGCAGATATGTAGTCTCTCGGATGGATAACTGCATATCTCATGAATATTGAACACTTCAGTAATCATTTCTATATAGAATCACGAGATTGACGGCTCCTAGACAGCTGGCTCTGCTAGTATAGAGCGATAACGTCTTCAGGATACAAACAACAAGTTTTCCCTGACTATATAAAGGATATGAAGCTCCAGCAAGCTCATGTCAGAATAATTAATGCTCCTAGACAGCTTGCTCTGCTCGTATAAAGCCATCAGTTAATTATTCTTAAATTCTTGGATTCATCCATTGAATTTCCGAAAATATTCAAATATTTTTGCAATATTTCGTTACTTCAATATATGGTTCTTCCCAGCAGAATTCCATGGGTTAGTAATAAATATTCAACGCACGGGCGTCTGAGCTACCTCTGAGTAAGCCCCGGCTCAAAAGGTGCAAGTGTACTCAACGATGATGCACTAACAATCACCGCACGAACGAGTATTTCAGAATACGACGAAACGATGAACATATACAAAATAGGAAGGAAAATAATAAATAATTAAAATATTGACCAAGGCGCTGGGAGCATGGGCCCACCGAATGGCCGGTCGTGCCGTGGTCAATCCCACGCCAGTTTTATATTTTTGTCATATTTTCTGTTATTTTCCTTGATCTCATGAAAATCCTTTCATTTGAACAAATATCCTTCGTTTTGAGGAAACTCCTCGATTTCGTGGTGTTTCCTTCACACCAAGGAAATAATATAAAATTAGGGAAAATATTATGGGGTCGTGATTATTGGCCAACCGGCCATGCCTTGATCTCAGCCGGCCCCACACCTCATGGTTCCTCATTATTTTATTATTATTTCCCTAAACTCATGAAAACTCCTTAATATCATGGTATTTTCACAAAACCATGGAAAATATAATATAAAATTAGGGAAACCCGTGGGACCGAGCCCCAGCCGGCCGGCTATGCCTCATCCGGTCCCACACACTTATTATTTTATTATTATTATTTTAAGATTTCCTTGATCCCATGAAATTCCTTGATTTCATGGTATTTCTCTCAAATTATGAAAATTCCTTCTAATCATGGAAAAATACACATAAAATACATAAAATTAAGGAAACTCGTGGGACCGGGCTCAAGCCGTCCGACCATGCCCTAGACGTCCCCACCCGCCCTTATTTTATTATTTTAATATTATTTGCTTCCTTAATCCCATGGAAACTCTCTCTTTAAGGAAACTCCTTAATTTCAACAAAATTCCTTGATTTCATGATATTTTCATAAAATCATGAAAAATATTATAAAATTAGGAAAAGGCACCATGGGACCGTGGTCACTGGCCGGCCGGCCATGCCTTGGCTCTAGCGGTCCCACGCCACATATTCCTTCATTTTATAATTATTTTCCTTCATCTCATGAAGTTTCCTCAGTTTCAGCAAAACCCTAATTTTGTCATATTTTCTCGAATGGACGCTCAACCGCACGACAGAAAATATCAAAATTCTCAGGATTGAGATACGGACGTGTTGACAACGTGAGCATGTTACCTTGACCGACCAGGGTTGGATCCTTGGCTCGCAATGAGCCGGTCCCACGTATTTTCATGATTTGACCTAATTTTCGCAATTGCACGTATTAGGTCCAAAACTCTTCCAAATAATTTTGGATTTTCATGGAATGATCGTCAGTCGATCCCGTGACCACCCAGAGCTGATTTCATGCCCCCTTGGTCGGTCCCTCACCTCTTCATAATTAATTAGGTTTTATCACCTATGGCTCAGACGAGCATTATAGGAGAAATGATTGAACCCGCATTTAATCATTCTTTCATCAACAAGTCACCAGCTCTTCAAGAGACCTTGGTATTTGCTCACATGAGCATATGGGCGCTTCATGGTCGGTCCATGATCCCATGTAGCCGTCCCTCCTTCGTCCCATGGTAGATTTTGAAATAAACCATCAATTGGTCATCAATTGATCAAATTAGGGTTTCTGAGTCCAAGGATCATAATTCCAGATTCGAACACTAATAACTTTACGACGATCTCATGATCAATATTCTTATTAATTATGCTCGGTTCAACTACCAGTATTCTAGTTACTGTTTTATTTTGGTCACGCTACCAATAATTCATCAGACGAGCAACACTTGCTCAGATAAGCAATATTTGCTCAAATCAAGGAATATTGGTTCAAGGATCAATATTCAAAAATTTATCGAATGAGCAATACTTGCTCGCCTCAACTATCAACGTGAGAATTATATATCTGTATCAACAGACACGTTCAATTCATGAGTTTCAGAACATTTTGCAAAATCATGTTCAACTCAGCAAATACATGGACTCATTGTCCCATAAAGTCATGAAGTCAACAACTGACTAATTAACCACGAGACGTCAATCGTGTCACATGGGGGATATTAACTAGGGTTTTGGTTTGGTGGTCTACGGCACGTGTGTTCATACACACGATGGAATGTGAGCAAGTCTTGCAATCAGTTGAAAGAGTTAACGAAGTAGTGGATGGAAAATCGATCAAGTCTCCGCACGATGAGAAACTGGTTTCAAACACGATTTCCATTTCCCCACTCTTTGATTCCATCAACTGTCACACTTCATGGGATCATGGTGTCTACAATTCCAGCAATATAAATAAGTCTCTGAAATCATGATTGAATATACAAGAATCTCACGTCTCACAGACAACACGAGATCAACACTTCATCAATTTAGAAATTACTCTCAACTGAGTAACTTCAATTATTCAGAACTTATCTTATTCAGAATTCACAACACACCTACAATCTTTGATTACCATTAATTCCATGCATTTCTCAGCTTCCCTCCTACAGATCAACCCATCCTCTCTTGTGACTGAATTTACTCTGGAACGTCCATTGTCTTGGTTTAGGCCGGAGTACTACAGATTGATCTCTCGAATTCAAAGCACTCCCTTCTTGCAGTGCGTCTGTGTGAGGTTGAACATTTCGCTCGGTTCAAGGAGTCTCCTCCATATGGTCGTCTCCTCAATCCCGTGAAAACCAGCAAATCGTTTTTCCCCATCTATATTTAGTAACATGATCTCATGAGAGACTTTCAATGATTGGTTCTTAAATCATATCTCCTTGTGGGTTTTCTAAAATCCAATTTATAAATCCTTATCTCTGGAGTAAGGTCGCTCTTGTTGTTCTTTCGGGAATGACATCAAATGGGGGAGAGTTCTTTTGAACTTGTGTTTAATGGTAATATCTTGCGGGGTGTGCGGATGTGGAATTTTATAGGGGTTATCTTGTATCTTAAAACTCCTTGATGAATGCATTTAGCTTCGGCTTTATGATCACATCTAAATTAAGTTGGTATGTATTTTTCTTTTAGTCTATCAAATGTCTCTTGTGAAAATTTCATTATGATCCCGTTCTTGTACCTTTGACAATTTTATTGACAAAGGGGGAGAAATATTGTAGTTCACACTACAAATACATATGGTTTTCGGATCATTGTGTAAAGGGGAGTGGTTTCCATGATCGAGATGGAGTATTGACCAAGAGGGAGTGATACATATCACCGTAGTATTATTTTCAAAGTTGTGATACAATGAAACTTTGATGCTGTGTAATAATATGGATCTTCAACAAGTACAGGATGAACACATGAAGAGTTTAAGAACCAAGGAAATCAAGATTGTCGTTTTTACTTTTAACAAGTACAAGCCATATGTAAAATGGTTTTGTCACTCAAATTGACAAAGGGGGAGATTTTTAGAGCACTTCTCGGTTGAACCCACTAGCGTTGGTATGTCAAGTTAGTTGTCGATTTTAGTTGCCAAAATGCATTCTTGATTAGCATACTAAAGATAGTTTCAGACTAGTTTAGGTCTAAGAAGTTGAATCGAAGCTATCCTTAAAGGATGAAGATTGAAGGCTACAAGAAGACATCAACAAGTACTTCATCAACAAAGGTATGTGATTGACTTCAATTGGATTTTTGTTCAATTCTACCTTTCTAATCTATCGAGATAAATGCTCACTCTATGGAACAATTCCTATGACGGTAAATGTACATTTATGTATATATACTTGAGGTTATTTGATTCATGACCTTGGTGATAATAACCTTTATCCCTATAAAGTATCTCATGTTATAGTGAATTAGCTTGCGAATCCAATGAGCCAAGAATCACTCAATTCCGAGTTATAACGACAAAGTTATGAGTGATTTAAGTTCATTAGTAGGAAAGATTCCATGGGCTTTGGAATGGTCCGCGAACTTGGGCCCAATACGTGACTAAAAGGGATTTTTGGTCAAGTTGGTGATGTTTCCTTATCTAAGCAAGTTAGTTATTAGTCCAAACACTTTTGATTACCATATATAAAGTGTTTGTGATTCCTGCCTAAGTTAAAATGTGATTTATTCACATAAATATAATTTTTGCTAAATAAGTTATTTATTTAATTATTTTGGCAAGAGTTTTAACTTAGGAAAGACTCCCATATTTAGGAGAGTCTTGTAAAAGGAAAATAGCTTTGCTTAGCTTCCAAGCTATTGTTCATTATAAATAATGAGTTCGCGAGTTTACACGTTTTTTATCCCTTTGGAAAATTGGCGTAAGCTCTGCAGGTTGTTTTCCACGTCTTCCGTTCTTCGCGAACGAGAGTGAGATAAAAGTCTTTGTATTAGGGATGACAAAGCCAAGTTGGATTTAATCTTCGTGATTGATCATACAACTTGTAATCTAGGTTTTTCACCTCTTGTGTATTCTAAGGTTTTCTCTTCTGATATAAAATCATTCAAGAGTTGTTGATCATAAACCCTAGGTTTTGATAGATTTCAGTTTCCGATCGTATACCAACACTTGTTAGTCGAAATCAGAGACTAGAAAGAAAAGCTTCTTTTGAGGCATCTCGTAAAAATCCTTGAGAAGTTTTAAACAAGATATCTCTAGATTTATTCTAGTTGTTCTTGTGGTAGATTTATTAGGATTTTCTTAACTTGGAAATTGATCTTTGGAATCACCCATGTTTACTTACGGAAATCAGGTTCACGGACTCCTTGTGTGTACGCATACTGATTGTAAGTTAAAACCCTAATCTATAAGTTTGTTTTGATATTACTTTTACCTAGTAATTGTTTTTATCAAAATAAGCACAAGATTTCCAAAACCTTGATTCACATCTAAAAGGAAATCAAACTGGTGTTTTGTGCAAACAAAATATCAAATCGTATCGATCATTGTGGTGTATCTTCTAAAGAGAACTTTGGGTTCTGCTAGAAGATTTGTGTGAAGAGTTCCTAAAGAGAATTAGTATTCTGCTAGGAGTTCTACAAGTGCTGAAGAAGGTATTACATCTAGTCTGAATAGGTAGTAGGAATTTGGCGTAACAGCTTATTATCAGTGTGTGTTTATTCTGGACTAGGTCCCGGGGTTTTTCTGCATTTGAGGTTTCCTTGTTAACAAAATTCTGGTGTCTGTGTTATTTCTTTTCCGCATTATATTTTATTTATATAATAGAAATATCACAGGTTGTACGTTAAGATTAATCAGTTCTTGTATCCGGCCTTAGGGTTGTTGAGTGAATTGATTGACACTTGAACATTGGTCTTTGGTACCGTTCAAGTTAAACCTCTTATATTCAATCAGGCTCGCAAATCCCTATTTGCTGATTGCGGATTGAATCAAGAGATAGAGATATAAAACTCTTTGATATACTTTTGATAGATTGAGTCTAACTGTCTAGTTGATTCTCTTGAAAGTATATTGGAGTTTGTCTATTCAGATTGCCAAATGAAATATTGGGTGGTGTTATTAGACCCCCACTTTTTTAATAGTAAGTCTTCCCATTACTTTCATCAAGCAAAATCTGATTAAAATCCTCTCCCAGATTCCTCCAATCAAGATCCTCATAAGTGGATGGTGGGTAAATACCATCTAACCAATCATCATCATGATTGGTCTACCTATAAATGTGTTCAATCTTTAACCATTTAAACTGCTTCTTCAAATAACAGATATGTCTCCAAATGTACATCACTTCCCAAGGGATCTCTGGATTTCTGCTATTAAGAAGCAGAGTTGCAGCCATAGATTCCATTCCCAAGTGAGCTCTCCTACATCCCATAGACACAACAGCCATTAACTTAATCTCAACACCCTGGAGTTCATGACCCAACAACATTTTATGAGTTATTAGATAGTTACCACTGGACCACAAAAGTAGCTCCTAATTATATTTTTCCCCATCCATTTCCAAAAAACAATAAGCCACGTTCTTGACTTTTAATCACGTTTTAGGAAAAAGGAAAAAGGAAAAAGAAATTATAACCCCTTGAAAAAAACGTTATTTGGCAGACCCTCATCTTGTGCTTCCCAAAGCAAGGCCTGCCAGAAGTGTTAACTGGTTGAATTACAAAAAGTAGACTCCAATTAGAGGTAGAGTTTGCAAGACTGCAACTACTCACTTCACACGCGTTATTTAATGATCTTGGTTACAAATTTTCCTCGTGGTTTGTTGGATATGATCATTCTTATTTGGCATTTATAAAGTGAATTTTCTGCTGTGATTTCAGACAATTTCCATTACGGGCTGCGTTGACACTTCAGATAACATGACAACTAATTTGACTTCAAAATTCAATTATCAAACTTTTTCCAATCATAAAAAAGAAGGAGTTTCCCTTATAATTATGAATATCTGAACCTAATATTAGGAATTTTACAAGCAATTTCGGTGGAACACAATTGCTTAGTATTTTATGAGGGTGTTCAAAACAGTTAATTTGAACATAGGTTCTAACCTATCTATATGGCAAACTTGGATTACAACTATATTAGGTTATTACATGTTAATTGTTTAGCGAATGAAATCGAGTATGACCGTCAGTTTGAAATTGAAAGCAAGTTCTAAAGGATATCTAAACTGTTAGAGCACTGCTCGGTCAAACTTGCATGCGTTGCTATATCAAGCATGTTTGTTAATGTTAGTGATCAAAATTATGAGTCTTGATTTCTAGTCTCTTATAGCTAAGTCTCGGACTAGGATAGTAAGTGTAGTTGAGCTTAAGGACTTCATGGCGATTCATCATACAAGTAGAAGATCTACTCAAGGAACCGGTGAAACTTCTCGACAAAAAGGTATGTAGAGACTTGAAATTTTATTTGTCACTCAAAAGTCTATCTATTCTATCTCCTACTCATTGAGACAAAAGTCATATGCTATATATATAGACTAGAAAATACACATTTGGTATTTCGAGCCGAGAATATCTCGCCTATCTATATCTCAAAATATGTGTTGGTAAGCTTTTCGCTTCGACCAAGTTTATCTTTACCTAATGACGAAAGTCATTAATGTTTCAATCACTTTGAAAATTGCTTTGACGAGAAATAGTGTAACAATTATATAACGTCCTCTAAGAATATTTCAATGATTGGAATGAGAGTTTAGATTACATAACCATTGGATTCCTTAAACCGAAGTTTTCGAACTTTTTTGATCAAGAGAACCGGAAGTATGGCAAGTGCCAAGTCCGCGAACTCAGTCCGCGAACTGCCGAAGTTGACAAACTACTTGCGTGAGCTAAGTACGCGAACCCAGTCCGCGAACCGGCGTAATTCTCGAACCCGAGAATTTCTGCCGGAGTTTGTAAACTCTATCCGGTGTCTTAAGTCCGTGAACCTAGTCTGCGAACTTGAGAAGGTTATATATCTAAAGATGATTTCTGAACTTAATCTTAAAAGACTAAGGAATGCTTTTGCAAACCTTGGCTATTAAAGTTCATGAACCGATTCGAGTGAATCAAATCATCTTTGCTTCAATTGTTTCTTGTGTAGTTACATAAGATTTCCTTGCAATTGAACAACTCTCTTAACTAGTTCATTTGAGTCAATTGAACTAGTTATGGTGAAGAAGAACATGGTTGGTATGAAACATTCATATGGTTAACCTCTTTGGGTAGACTATTATTGAACCAACAATGTACACGTTTGGGTGTGGTTAACAAACCTAGAAGCGTACCATCATTTGTGTATGACAAGCTAAGTTTTCGATCTAACGGTTGAGAAATATTAGCTTGAATCTAAATCAGGTTTTCATCTAACAGTGAATATTGATTGATTTGCAACTAAGGCAAAACCCTGATTTGAAGACTATATAAAGGAGACATTTAGCATTAAGAAAACTAATCCCCACACGCCCATGTGATACTAGTTTCTCTGCTAGAGTCGTTTCTTCTTTAACCTTTGGTTTTCTTCTTCTAAAAACCAGGTTAACGACTTAAAGACTTCATTGGGATTGTGAAGCCAGACCGGTAATACTTTTATTGTAGTTGTGTGATCTGATCTTGCATCTTCTATCGTACGAGTACAATCATATTGATTGGCTTGAGATCGTGAGAGTTATCCGATAGGCAAGATATAAAAAGTAATCACAAACACCTTCGCCTCATCGTTTGTGATTCCACGACATCTTGTTTCGTTACCATACGATCAAGATTGTTGTGAAGTGATTGATTAATCTAGGATGTTCTTAGGGAATATAAGACCGGATTATCAATTGGTTCATGTTCACCTTGATTATTATCAAAAGACGAAACAAAAAATTTTAGGGTTTTTCTGTGGGAGACAGATTGATCCTTTGGTAGACTTGTCTGTGTGAGACAAATTTGTTTATTGTTAAAGCCTGCGATTTTGGGTCGCAGCAACTCTTGGTTGTGGGTGAGATCAACTAAGGGAATCAAGTGCGCAGTATCCTGCTAGGATCAGAGGCGTAGGAGTACAACTATACCTTGGATCGGTGGGAGACTGATTGGGGTTCAACTATAGTCCAGTCTGAAGTTATCTTGGAGTAGGCTAGTGTCTGTAGCGGCTAAATACAGTGTGTATTCAATCTGGACTAGGTCCCGGAGTTTTTCTGCACTTGTGGTTTCCTCGTTAACAAAATTCTGGTGTCTGTGTTATTTCTATTTCCACATTGTATTTGTTTATATAATTGAAATAATACAGGTTGTGTGTTTGAATCAATCAATTGGAAATCCGACCTTTGGTTGTTGATTGATATTGATTGATCCTTGGACATTGGTCTTTGGTACCGTCCAAGTTATTCCTTGTGTTTTATTATAGACTCGCTGATTTATATTAGCTTGAGTGAATCCAAACAAGAGAGAGATGTTAACTCCTTGAGATACTTTTATCTAGATTGAGTCTGACTGTCTAGTTGATTCTCTAGTAAGTGTTTCAGAGTTAGTCCATACAGATTGCTAACCGAAATATTGGGTGGTGTTGTTAGACCCCCGTTTTTTCATAAACGATTTAATGTCCCACTAATTTTGAAATTAGCTATTATAATATACCTAGAGAAATTGTGGGTTGCCCGAAATAATAAAGGGTTACGAAATTCAAATCCAAACTAGGTTAACTTTAGGGCTACACACAATCCTGTTAAAATCGAGAAACCAGACCGGACCAAACCGTTTAAACCATGAAACTGAATCGAATAATTAGATCCACGGTAATTAATAGTTTTATATTATACAAAATTGGCATATCATGGTTCGGTTCTGCTTTACCCTTAACTGAAATCATGGGTTTAAACCGATAAATAAGGACCCCAAATTTTCCCTTTTATTGCATTCACTATCCTTCTATTTATGAACAGTTTCCTTCTGTTTATAAACACCATAAGCTAAAATTTATCTTTATTATTTTTCCATCTCTCAATATCTCACTCGAAAAACCTCTCAATCTTCAATCTCTAAACACCATAAGATAAAATTTATAAACACCATAAGCTAAAATTTATCTTTATCTTTATCTTTATTATTTTTCCACCAGTTCCTTGATAGTTCTTCGTCTTGTATGATGATCGCCATGGAGTTCTTGAGCTCAACTACACTTTCTATCCTAGTCTGAGACTTAGCTATAGCAGACTAGAAATCAAGACTTATAGTTTTGATCACTAATATTGACAAACATGCTTGAGATAGCAACGCATGCGATTTCGACTGAGCAGTGCTCTAACAATTTTTTTTATTAACTATCGGTTTTGCCAGGACCAACCGGTTCTGAACCGTACCAGATTGGATTGATTTTGGGTCGAACCGAATTTGACTAACAATTGTATCGGTTCTGAAATCAGTAATTGAGTTTATTAGTTCGGTACGTACCATGTGCATCCCTATATACTAGATGACTATAGCATATCTACAAGTTGGAGTTTTCATGCCCTTATTTACAAAAAAGTTGAAATTTTTCTACCTAAAAGTGAATACCTAAGAATTATATATCCTTAACCATCCCCCACACTTAAAATTTAAATTGTCTTTAATGTAAATTGAATCATCCAAGTAAAATGTAAGTGGAAAATCCTATAATGATATGTGACAAGAAATCAGGATAAGGAAAAAACTAAACAAGACAAGAAAAGAAAAAACTAAAAGATAAAAAATAAAAAAATTACAAAAGTCGTCCATATAGTACTTGGTTTAAATTCGTCAGCCCGACTTGCAACGTAGATTCACATACACCAACAATCTGAAAAGTTGGGAATAACCCATAGAACCTGTTTTGCAAACACTATCTTGATACAAACATTAGTATAATAAAACAGAAAAGAAGTTATCGACCAATAGAAGCTTCCCCCACACTTAGTCTTGTATACACTTGGTAGTGTATAGATGTAAATGGTGGATTTTCGACAAGGGATAAAATCGTGAACTCATAATTATACGAAGCTCTGATCCAGCAATCAGACGTGAGTATTGAGACACGGGTCTCTCATCGAATTCTCAACGGAGAGTACTTTCTCTCGGAGTACATGTAGATATGTAGTCTCACGACAGGACAACGACATATCTCATGAACACTGAACACTTTCAGTGATTACTTCTATATGGTATCACGAGATGGACAGCTCCTAGACAGCTTGCTCTGCTAGTATAGAGCGATAACGTCTTCAGGAACAAACAACGAGTTTACCCTGACTATATAAAGGATATGACTTATCGACAAGCTCATATCGGGATAATTAATGCTCCTAGACAGCTTGCTCTGCTAGTATAGAGCCACAAAGTTAATTATTCCTAATTAAGGTTAATTCTGCCGTGACATTCACTATTGAATTCCCAGAATAATCTATTATTGCTCCTATTCCATGGTCGAATCCACGACTGGTCCCATGGAATGGCAATAAAAAATTGTTCTGATTCTATGATCGAATCCACGACTTGATCTCATAGAATAACAATAACTATATTATCTCATTACTCCGATTTCATGATCAAATCCACAACTGGTCTCATAAATGATAATAGATAAAACTTAATTACTCTGATTCTATGGTCGAATCTACGATCCCATGGAATGGTAATGCTCACTTTATTATTCTGAATTCGTAGTCGAATCCTCAGCTGATCCTATGAATTAATAATAAACATCTTATTACTCAGTTTTTTGAATTATTCTCCACTGAATTCCACAATTAGTAATAAATAATCAACAACCGGGCGTCTGAGCTACCTCTAAGTAAGTCCCGATCCAAATGGTGAAAGTGTGTTCAACGACGATGCACTAACAGTCACCGCACGAACGAGTATTTCAAAATACGACGAAACGATTAACCTATTGCAAAATAGGAAGAAAATAGTAAATAATCAAAATATCGACCAAGGTGCCAAGGGATTGGACTCATTGACTGGCCGACCGTGTCATGACCAATCCTACGCCAGTTTTATATTTTATCATATTTTATTATTTTCCTTCATCTGATGAAAATCCTTTCATTTGAACAAATCTCCTTCGTCTCGAGGAAACTCCTCGACTTCATGGCGTTTTCATAAACCCATGAAAATAATATAAAATTAAGGAAAAATAGTGTGGGGCGTGACCATTGGCCAACCGGCCATGCCTTGGTCCCAGCCGGCCCCACACCTTATGGTTCCTCATTATTTATTATTATTATTATTATTTCCCTGATTTCATGAAAATTCCTTCAAATCATGGTATTTTCAAAATACATAAAAAATAATAATTTAAAATTAGGGAAACACATGGGACCGGGCCTCAGCCGGTCCCACACGCCCATGTATTTTATTATTATTATTTTTAGGATTTCCTTCATCCCATGAAACTCCTTGATTTCATGGTATTTCTCTCAAATTAGGAAAATCCCTTCAAATCATGGAAAAATACATTAAAAATACATAAAAATTAGGGAAACTCGTAGGACCGGGCCTTAGCCGGCCGGCCACGCCTCCACGGTCCCACACTCCCTTGTTTTTATTATTTTAATATTTTTTGCTTCCCTGAACTCATGAAAACTCATTCAATTCATGGAAACTCAGTAAATTCATCAAATTTCTCAAAATTCATGAATTTTTCATAAAATCATCAAAATATTATAAAATTAAGGAAAAGGCACCACGGACCGTGGCCACGACCGGCTGACCATGACTTGGCCTCGGCGGTACCACGCCTCCATATTCCTTATTTTATAATTATTTTCCATCATCTCATGGTGTTTTCCTCAGTTTCGTCGAAATCCTAATTTTGGCGTATTTTCTCGAATGGATGCTAAATTGCACGCCAGAAAATATCAAAATTCTCAGGACTAAGATGCGGACGCCTTGGGGACACGAGAAAGCTATCTTGACCGACCAAGATTGGCACTTTGGCTTACAGAAGCCGGTTCCATCAAGTTTCACAGTTTTGACCTAATTTGCACAATTGCACGTATTAGGTCCAAGACTCTTCCAAACACTTTGGATTTTCATGAAGCGATCATCAGGCGGTCACATGACTACCCAGGACCGGTTTCATGACCCATGGTCGGTCCCTCAATCCGTCATAATTAATTAGGTTTTCTCACCTAAGGGTCAGACGAGCGTTTTCGAATAAATGATTAAACCAGCATTTGATCATTCTTTCACCAACAAATCGTCAACTCTTCAGGAGTTATTTGTATTTTCTCACGTGGGCATATGAACACTACATGGTTGATCCACGGTCCCACGTAGTTGCTCCCTCCTTCGTCCCATGGTTAAAATTCTGATGAACCATGAATTGATCATCAATTGATCAAATTAGGGTTTCTGAATCCAAGGATCATATTCCAGATTCCAACCTTAATAATTTTACGATGACCTCATGGTCATTAATTTTGTTAATTATTCTCGGTTCAACGACCAGTATTCTAATTAATATTTTTGGTATGCTGCCAATAATCCATCATATGAGCAACACATGCTCAGATGATCAAATATTCAACAATTCATCACATGAGCAACATTTTCTCAGATGATGAATATTTTCTCAAACCAAGGAATACTGGTTCAACAATCAATACTCAACGATCTATCGAATGAGCAATACTTGCTCACTTCATCATAAGAACTATACCTCTGTCTCATGACATGTTCAACTCATGAGTTTCAGAACATCATGTTCAACTCATCAACTACATGGACTCATCGTCCCATCAAACCACGAAGTCATCAATTGACTAACATACCACGAGACGTCAATCGTGTCACTTTAGGGGGATATCACTTAGGGTTTTGGTCTGGCGGTCTACGACACGTGTGTTCGATGGAATGTGAGCAAGTCGTGCAATCAGTTGAAGGAATTCACGAGGTAGTGGGTGGAAAATCGACCAAGTCTCCACACGTTGAGCAACTGGTTTCAAACACGATCTCCACTTCCACACTCCTTGGTTCCATTAACTGTCACACTTCATGGGGTCATGGTGTCTAAAATTCCAGCAATATAAATAAGTCACTGAATCATGATTGAATCATCAACATCAACAATATCATCAATCTCACGTCTCATCGACAACACGAGATTATCAACTCATCAATTGAGCAACTACTCTCAATTGAGCAATTTCAATCATTCAGAGCTTATCATATTCAGAATTCACACACCCAAAATCTTTGATTACCATTGATTCCACACATTTCCCAGTTTCCCTCCTATAGATCAACCCATCCTCTCTTGTGACTGAATTTACTCTGAAACGGTCATTGTCTTGATTTAGGCCGGAGTACTACAGATTGATCTCTCGAATCTAAAGCACCCCCTTTGCAGCGGTGCATCTGTGTGAGGTTTGACATTTCGTTCGGTTCGAGGAGTCTCCTACGTACGGTCGTCTCCTCAATTCCTTAAAAACCAGCGAATCGTGTTTCCCCATCTACAGATTTGCGACCACAGTGGGAGATCATTCTCTCGGTTGCAATCTCACAATTTCACAAGATGGTTGATCTCAGGTCAGGTTCAGTTACGAATCCTAACGCAAACCGTGCTAGCACTAGAAACAACAACAATCAGAATATCCCAGAGACAATTCCGACCTCCAACACTGATGGTGGTGACATTAATCCTCCTCACGTCGAAGGTCATCCACTGTCCGGACGACACCCTGAAGAAGTAAGAGAAAATCCACCACCTACCATTGCTGATCTTATCAAAGCGCAGGAGACCCTTGCAATGAATCAGACTGACATGGCTGCTGCACAGAAGGAGCTGTGTAATTATCTTAAAACTCTTACTGACAAGATGTCAGAAAAAACTCAAGAAAAGGGAAAGGAAAAGGAGAAATCCTCAGACGACGATCCTGAAGTAATTCCAATCCATACAGTAGAAGACGACGAAGTCCGCAAAACTGCTGCAGACAACTCATCAGCGAAAGGATCATCGAACTTCATTACTCGCGAGGATCTGGAGCACCTCTTAGAGAACCGTGGAAAAGGCAAGACATCGCATGACCATCGTCATCAACCTCCTTATCCTTCCGCTACGCAGAGGATTCCACTCCCCAAAGGTTACGTTTCTCCAACTTTCACCTTGTATAATGGAACTGGCAATGCTCGGGAACATGTTTATCGTTTTCTCGAAGCCCTGGGAGAACATGAACATAATCATGTCGTTCGTCTCAAGGAATTCTCAAAATCTCTGAAAGGCAGGGCATACACCTGGTATAACAACATCACACCAGGGACCATCAACAATTGGGGAGAAATGGTTAACGCATTTTACAGGAAATACTTCTTCATGTCAGAACAAGTCACCTTCTCCGACCTTGGAAGAATGTTTCAGAGGGTCAGTGAAAATCCCAATGATTATGTGAAAAGGTTCAGAGTCCAAGCCCTGGATTGTCATGACCCAAACGTTACAGAGCAACAATTGGTGGACTTGTGCATCAATGGAATGCTCCCGGTCTACAGGGCCTTGCTGGAGAATCTTCAATTCCAGACTTTCTCAGAGCTTCACGAAGCTGCAAAGAGGTCAGCAACCACTGCACCCGCTCTTTTGTAAAGAACAAAGTCTACAAAGACTGAGGATTCAAAAGACACTCGAGGAAGCAGGCGTTTGATCAACAAGCAGTACAACCTGCAACCTTCAACAAATGCTGTCATAGAAGGGAGTAAGCGAAAAGAAGAACCACAGCACAAGCAGACTTACTCCACCCCTTCAAAGGCACACAAGAAGGAGAATTCGAAAGTCCCTCCTCAGCATACGGAAGATCCAGAAGCACCCGATTTTCCCTAATCAATGGAAGAAGTTAATGAACTACCCGATGCCTGGATCCAAGATGGTGCAATCAAATTTTCTTATGTCAAGAAGGAACCAACTGAAGAAGCCATGGAAAATCCTCGGTATTGCCGCTTCCATAGATACGTCATCCATCCCACAAGTGATTGCAAATTTTTGAAGCGCATACTCAAAGAAAAGGTCGAATCAGGAAAGCTCAACCTGGGGACTGAGGAAATACACAAAACCCCCCTCCAAGTCCGAACTTTTACCATCTCTGAACCTCCTGTCAAGGAAGCGGTCCAATCTCTGATCGAACATGTCTGCGAGTTGTTGTATCTTTCGAAAGCTCAAAGGAAAGACATGTTTGCTGCACTAAACCAGATCGTGTTCGGAAAACGCCTGCTGATCCAAGAGACCACCACCGAATCTTCAGCCACCGACACAGAAATGTATGACTGGGGACTGCTCACCACAGTGCACATTAAAGGAAATGAGTTCAAGAGGGCGTTCGTCGATGTCGGTACCGTCGTCAACATCATCCCTTTGAAAACTCTCAGAGTTGCTGGTATTACTTGACGGGAATCCACCCACGCTCCTACAGCAATCATGGACCACGAAGGAATCTCCAGAGACGCATACGGCTTCATCACTCTCAAAGTTACGGAAAGATTGATCTGCACTGAGGCCAAGTTTTTCATAATCCAGGAAGACCCTGGATACGACATGGCCTTGGAAGAAATTGGATTCATGCTGGAAGGATAACGATGCCTTCAACATATTCTGTCATCGACAAGGATTCCGAGTCAGAAGACGAAGCAGAGGACGCACCACCGTTTCAGCATCTGGAAGAAGTAAAAACTCTGATGGGACTTACGCAGGAACTTGAAGATAATCCGCACACCTTTGTCAGAAGGTTTCGAGCTCAGGCAAGTCTTATTCCTCCTCATGCTCCAATATTACCAATATTCAAATATGCTACTATGGTCCAGAGACTTCTCCCATGAACAATTTAGCAGTCATCAAAAGCTACGAGTGGGTAACTTCACAGCAGCAATATTACACCCAATGGTTGGGTTCAGAACTTCTTCAAATCGGTCACTCCATCGAGAGGTTTATTGTTGAAAACCTGGCTAAGAATGATCAACACTATGCTGGATACTCTCTTCCGGGGCGAGTGTCCATATGTGCCACAATCGTGGAATTCCGTCAAACAGGTAATTCTGAATCAACGGTCTTCATTCTACAAGGAACTCCAATTGGGAAGGGCCATTCATGGTCGCTAAGTCCGTGGCCGGAGGACACTACAAATTGATCAACACAGATGACAGAACCCTGCCAATAATTCACGAAAATTGGCTCAAGGCGTTTATCTGAAATTATTGGACATTTGAGGTATTGGGCGTTCGAAGCATTCATGGAGTTTGGATTTAACATTTAGGATTTTCTTTCATTTTCATTTCAATTCCTCCAAAACGTTTGCAATACTTGCAATTAGTATTTGAATTCAGCAATCTATCAAAATTCAGTTCATATTTCGTAAAAGAAAATCTCAATCAAATCTACAAGAAAATCCTTAACCATCAGTCAATCCAAAACCATCTAAATATAAAAACCCAAGTATAAACCTCACATCTCTCAGAATTTCAGAAGTTCAAGAGATAATCAAAGGAAATCAGCAAGAAAAGGCTTTCGCTCATCAGCATCCTTCAAGATTTGCAAAGCCGCCCTCTCCTTGTTCAACTCCTCGGTCAGCTTGGAAATCTTGTCCTCCTTCTCCTTCATAGCATCATTGGGAAAGGGTATGTTCTTCTCACATGAATCCTTGATAATGTTTATTTGCTTGCGAAGCCATTTCACGTTGAGGCCAAGTCTCTATGAATTCTCCAAGTTAAACTCCCAATCAAAGAGTATATCTGGAGTCACAATATTCCTAGGTCTGGCACGCATATCACTCACGACACGCAAGATAACGCCTACTTGCATGGTTAAATCATAAGCACGCCCAGGATTCCTGTCAATGATCATGTGGCCAAACTTCTTCCATATTGTCTCGTACAAGCGTGCATATCCAATGGGAACGTTGAATCCACCGATCAGTTCATGATATGGGAGTGAAGTGTCAAATGGAGGATCGAAAGCAACTCCTACAGTTGGATATTCATACACTATTGTACGGTTCTCAGTCACTGGAGCGGCTTCCACAACCAAAGCAATAATTCCTTCGGTATTCTACACTATTATACGGTTCTTAGTCACTATTATACGTAAACGCCCGAGTTTTCGATTCCAGAATTCTACATAAACTGGGGTTACATAGGAGAATCTATCAGAACCAGGAAACCAGTAGCTACTCCCTTCCACATGAGTATGATCCAAATGAGTCCTGAGTTGCTCAGCTGATGGCTTCCTTCTTCGTATGGTTGGAACACACTGATCCATACCCATTTGTCGAGCTGCTCTATCAATATTATACTCCTCCACTGAAATCTCTCCAAACGTGGCTGATAGCAAATGACCAGGGGTGCAACACAACATGAAAGATCTTTCTCCATCACTCAGATGCGCACCAGACGTCAAACTCGTGCTTTCTCCAGTATTGAAAGTCATCGGCTGAGAAACATAATCAGGGACTGACACCCACGGGCAAAAATTGAACTCAGATTCTTCATCCAACACATCAATAAAACGTATTTTAGAACGAGGTTGCTTTGTGGACCAACGCATGATCCTAGCATTATCTTTCTCAGGGAAAGTATGGCGCACATCATTATTCGGTCCTTGCAGAACATTACATGGAGTAGGTGCATAATTCTTAAAGTGCTCCCGCATCAAAGCTTGAAGAAACATCGTGTTGGCATATTCAAAGAAAAGGTCGAATCAGGAGAGCTCAACCTGGGTACTGAGGGAGTACACAAAAACCCCCTCCCAGTCCGAAATTTTACCATCTCTGAACCTCCTGTCAGGGAAGCGGTCCAATCTCTGATCGAACATGTCTGCAAGTTGTTGTATCTTTCGAAAGCTCAAAGGAAAGACATGTTTGCTGCACTGAACCACATCGTGTCCGGAAAACGCCCGCTGATCCAAGAGACCACCACCAAACCTTCAGCAACCGACAAAGAAGTGTATGACTGGGGACTGCTCACCACAGTGCACATTAAAGGAAATGAGTTAAAGAGGGCGTTCGTCGATGTCGGTACCGCTGTCAACATCATCCCTTTGAAAACTCTCAGAGCTGCGGGTATTACTCGATAGGAAGCCACCCGCGCTCCCATAGCATTCAGGGACCACGAAGGAATCTCCAGAGACGCATACGGCTTTATCACTCTCAAAGTTACGGAAAGATTGATCTGCACTGAGGCCAAGTTTTTCATAATCCAGGAAGACCCTGGATATGACATGGTCCTTGGAAGAACTTGGATTCATGATGGAAGGATAACGATGCCTTCAACACATCCTGTCATCGACAAGGATTCCGAGTCAGAAGATGAAGCAGAGGATGCACCACCGTTTGAGCATCTGGAAGAAGTAAAAACTCTGATGGGACTTACGCAGGAACTTGGAGATAATCCGCACACCTTTGTCAGAAGGTTTCGAGCTCAGGAAAGTCTTATTCCTCCTCATGCTCCAATATTACCAATATTCAGATATGCTACTATGGTCCAGAGACTTCTCCCCATGAAAAATTTAGCAGTCATCAAAAGCTACGAGTGGGTAACTTCACCGCTGCAATATTACACCCAATGTTTGGGTTCAGAACTTTTTCAAATCGGTCACTCCATCGAGAGGTTTATTGTTGAAAACCTGGCTAAGCATGATCCACACTATGCTGGATACTCTCGTCCGCGCGAGTGTCCATATGTGCCACAATCGTGGAATTCCGTCAAACAGGGAATTCCGAATCAGCGGAAGATATTCAAGGCACGATCGACCAAGCCTAACAAGTTTCATGAAGGAGACCTGGTTCTCAAAGCAGTTCAGCGCGGTCTTCATTCTACAAGGAACTCCAATTGGGAAGGGTCATTCATGGTCGCTAAGTCCATGGCCGGAGGACACTACAAATTGATCAACACAGATGACAGAACCCTGCCAGTAATTCACGAAAATTGGCTCAAGGCGTTTATCTGAAATTATTGGACATTTGAGGTATTGGGCGTTCGAAGCATTCATGGAGTTTGGATTTAACATTTAGAATTTTCTTTCATTTTCATTTCAATTCCTCCAAAACGTTTGCAATACTTGCAATTAGTATTTGAATTTAGAAATCTATCAAAATTCAGTTCATATTTCGTAAAAGAAAATCTCTATCAAATCTACAAGAAAATCCTTAACCATCAGTCAATCCAAAACCATCTAAATATCAAAACCCAAGTATAAACCTCACATCTCTCAGAAGTTCAGAAGTTCAAGAGATAATCAAAGGAAATCAGAAAGAAAAGGCTTTTGCTCATCAGCATCCTTCAAGATTTGCAAAGCCGCCCTCTCCTTGTTCAACTCCTCGGTCAGCTTGGAAATCTTGTCCTCCTTCTCCTTCACAGCATCATTGGGAAAGGGTATGTTCTTCTCACATGAATCCTTGATAATGTTTATTTTCTTGCGAAGCCATTTCACGTTGAGGCCAAGTCTCTCTGAATTCTCCAAGTTAAAATCCCAATCAAAGAGTATATCTGGAGTCACAATATTTCTAAGTCTGGCACGCATATCACTCACGACACGCAAGATAACGCCTACTTGCATGGTTAAAGCATAAGCACGCCCAGGATTCCTGTCAATGATCATGTGGCCAAACTTCTTCCATATTGTCTCGTACAAGCGTGCATATCCAATGGGAACGTTGAATCCACCGATCAGTTCATGATATGGGAGTGAAGTGTCAAATGGAGGATCGAAAGAAACTCCTGCAGTTGTATATTCATACACTATTATACGTTTCTCAGTCACTGGAGCGGCTTCCACAACCAAAGCAATAATTCCTTCGGTATTCTCCGCGGCTGTCTCGGTTTCTTCTATCACTGAGGTAACAACCATCTGGGTTTCCATAACATCAGTAGCGACCTTCTCATGGCCTTGAAGTTCAGGGATGGTTGTCTCTTCATCAATAACTCCAGAATGGTTAGAGTTATCATCGTTGGCTCCAGTATCCTCAACTTCGGTATTTAGCACCTAATACGAAGATTACATGAGGTTAGAGTCACGAATCCAAAGGAGATTATGAAACACAGTATACCAGCAAGGCAACATCATCAAGTTTCATCACAATACATTCAAGGAACGAGAAAATAACATAAAAGTCATCAAAACACGTTTTACGATGAGTCTGTCTGAAGAAACTGAACTCTGCTCTGTACTAAGAGACGAACTGGGAGCAATCTACAAGGAATTTGAGGATGGGACATATACCATTCTCTTGGTATGGATGTCCTCTATAACATGTCAAATTTCATGACAATCCGATGAACGAGCAAGTAGATGTGGCCAAAATATCAAGTGATGCGCAATCTGAAAAAGTCATGGAAGTCTCCTGGAAGTTTACTATTTCGCCATTTTCAGGCTCTGAACGTGCTCAAAACTTAAAAAGCTTTGTTACTAAAGCTTGGAAATTTTCCAGGCTTGAATTTTCACATGCAGATCATCAAAATCCGATTCCGGACGAAGATTCTACGGTATTTTTACTAAAAAGTTGGGTTCCGAATTTTCTGACGACGAAATTTGACTAAGTTTTCATATACGCACATGGATTCACATTCATTAATTCAAAAATAAGCACTTTTATGATTCCATGGAGAAGGTACAGAGTATATGCTTACTTGAGGGGTATCCAAAGCATTCAAGAAATTGGGATTGTCCGTGTAAACGATGGGAGGATCATTACTTATATTCAGCTCCAAATCCTTAGCACTGCCTGTGTCTCTATCCTCAAGAGACGGTCGAGTGGCAGAACTTTCCATCTCCATAATGACATCCTCCTGGACATATTCTCAAGCAATTAGCATTTCATCAATAAAGCATCATAATCGAACATGTGAAGAGATACTTACAACTTCTCCTTCATCGCTCAAGTTAGGAATTGCTTGATCAAAGGCGGAGAGCCGAAGACCATCAATACTTGATGGAGCAAAATCCTGCAATGGAATAAAAATATCGGTTTCAAGATCCTAATAATATGGGCGAGAAAGAGGAGGAAAATATTGGAAACTTACCAAAGCACCAACTAGGGACCTTACGGTATTAGGTAACAGCTTATAACCTTTATGCCTGCCTTCTCCGCCATGAATAACCGCCTCAGTCTCTGAGAAATCTACACCGATTCGAGGTCGTGTATTACCACCGTCCTGTGGTGAAATCTAGTAATATAATCAGAATACAGTTCTTATAATTTCGTGAAGATTATATGAAGAAACATACCTGAGAGCATCCTGGAGACGACTTTCGTTTATCACCAGAAATATACTTCAATCTTGGTCGACTGGAAATCATCTCAGCCGAAGGAAGATCCTTGAATGGAGGTCCGGGAAATCTTACAAAGACACGCAAACGCCCGAATTGTTGATCCCAAAATTCTACATAACCTGGGGTTACATAGGCGAATCTATCATAACCAGGAAACCAGTAGCTACTCCCTTCCACGTGAGTATGATCCAAATGAGTCCTGAGTTGCTCAACTGATGGCTTCCTTCTCCGTATGGTTAGAACACACTGATCCATACCCATTTGTCGAGCTGCTCTATCAATATTATACTCCTCCACTGAAAGCTCTCCAAACGTGGCTGATAGCAAATGACCAGGGGTACAACGCAACATGAAAGATCTTTCGCCATCACTCAGATGCGCACCAGACGTCAAACTCGTGCTTTCTCCAGTACTGAAAGTCATCGACTGAGAAACATAATCAAGGACTGACACCCACGGTCGAAAATTGAATTCAGATTCTTCATCTAACACATCAATGAAGTGTATTTTCTAACGAGGTTGCTTTGTGGACCAACGCATGATCCTAGCGTTATCTTTCTCAGGGAAAGTATGGCGCGCATTAGTATTCGGTCCTTGCAGAACATTAAGTGGAGTAGGTGCATAATTCTTAAAGTGCTCCCACATCAAATCTTGAAGAAACATCGTGTTGGCATAACACTCAATCTTCATAGATCCGTTCGACACACTGGAGTCTATAATCAAGGAGTCCAGGTTGTAATACAAGGAGCCTAAGAATAAACTACCTATCGGAAGTTTCTCACATTGAGCCATCTTAATAGCAAAGGGAATCACAAAAGGATTCAACAAGTTTCCACTGTCTTCAAAAATGTCTCTGGACAACCATAAACACAAGAAAGCAGCAATGGGTAACATATTGTCGATGG
Organism: Papaver somniferum; assembly: GCF_003573695.1. Taxonomy (NCBI): domain Eukaryota; kingdom Viridiplantae; phylum Streptophyta; class Magnoliopsida; order Ranunculales; family Papaveraceae; genus Papaver; species Papaver somniferum. The sequence continues at coordinate 133,165,700 of NC_039367.1, read as the reverse complement.
GTTTATCGGAAACCTCGTTTTTGGGCCACCAATGTGTCAACCAGGAAGCATAGCATCCTTTACTACCAGCCTTATTCGCTTTCTCCATTGCAGCTGTCAAGACATGAGAAATGGCGGTCTCCTCATCTGAAAGATCCTCAGGAAGATTTCCCGTGACCGGGAGATGCATCAGAGACGCCACGTATTCCAAGGTAATGGTAAACTCTCCCCACCTACATATGAAAGTTTGAGTGGGAATGCACCAGCGAGCAACCAGAGCCACAATACCACTTGCGTCATGATAAATGAACAACTCTCCAGAAGCTTGAATAGCTCTCGTCACCTGCGCCTGGTCGAGCATAGTCCTCACATGAGGAAAACCCAAACATATGCCTCGCCCAGCCGGCAAATTTCTCCAAGGTCGTCGAGAAAGCTTAACTCTATGATTGATGAGGTGAAGATCCCTCGTTCAAGACAAAATCGAATCACTGTCTTAGGAGTCACCAATTTCTTCTAGTAACAGTTCTGGGATTTATCAAAAGACGATACACTAGGGATTTCAAAGTTGCTCAGCTCCCTGGAATATCTTTTTCAAAATGCATCATCTATGTTCGGGACATTCTTAATCCCAGGGATTTCGTCTTCGTCTCCCCAACAGAGTTTCATCCATGCATGTCTCTCTCTGGAGATACCATCATCAACCATCTCTTCCCTCGAGGCGTCGTCAGCTTGGGAATTGGTCATCTTTGCTGAGTAGCTGAACATTCTACTTCAGTATGCCGTCCAGATATAAATCAAGGAAATACAAGCAAAAATGTAACTCTTAACTCTTACCTTTTATACTTTCCACTAACAATAGTATAGTAATGCTAGAGTTAACACCTCAAAATCGTTCGTCTCTTCGAAAACTGCAAAAACGAACGAAACTTTATTTAATTCCGAAACTGATTTCATGAAATCACGGACACAATTTTCATAATGTGACATTCACACAACCTGACCTATGAAGTTTATAACAATAAAATATTTCATCATAAATCTATGTCTATCTTCGAAGGTTCCTCAAAAACACGTTTGATTTTCGCAAAACAGCAATTAATGCAACTTGCATACATAAATTCTCAAGGATTTTATCTAATGAAAACAAATTCATGCAAAATAAAATATACCATCATATTTTGCACAATATATGTCACGGGCTGCATATATAAAAAAAAATATTTTTCCTTCGTATCGTCGTTATTTGTCTTTAAAACGGATTATTTCAAATATTGTGAAAGCTCACATCTCATACATATGATAAAGTTTTGTATTTACATGAAAGCTCATAAGCAAAATTTTATCACTGGACACAAGTTCATCATATGATTTTCCTTCGAGTCGTCGTAATTTGTCTTTAAAACGAAGGATTATTTCGATTTCGTGAAAATTTACTCCTTTTATGAAAAACCGTGGTACACATGAAAGCTCATACACTAAGTTTATCACTGGCCTAGGTTCATATACTAAAAAAAAAATCTCTCTAAATCAGGGATTCTAGTTAGTTTTCAAAACTAACGATCGACACGAACATACGTTTCAAAAACGAGGGGTTTTTCATAAAACTCCACTAATATACACACAGTATATGGTAACTTCATCATGATCAAAGCATGAACAACCATGAATCATAACATCAAAAAAAAAAAAAAAACACACCTGGGCGAGCCGGAAGTTGGCCGGCGGCGGCGAAGCTCCGGCAATTTTTTCTCCACTGCTGCTGACGTGAAGGTGATGGAGAGGTGATGAAGGTGCTGGCGTGTGTGTGAAGGAGAAATAAAAAAAAAAAAGGATTAATTCCTTTTATACAATTTTATTTCCAAAACCTAATTTCAAGGATTTCCTTATTGGGCCCGGCCCGCAATCCTAACGACCAAGGTTCCGTCGTCCAAACCAGCGGTTCAACACCAATTTATGCTCACAAACGACACTCCAATCATGACATTGAAGCCTTCATCAAGTCGTGGTCTGCTCATGCTCTCTAAATCCGATAACGTCTCAACTTACGATTAAGTTCAATTACTGGTATTGTTATTTATGGCCGGAAAATCACCATTTAATGCTGACTGAGGAACACCGCTTTTCTCAGTAAGCAGGGGACTTAATGTAGATGGTGGATTTTCGACAAGGGCTAAAATCGTGAACTCATAATTATACGAAGCTCTGATCCAGCAATCAGACGTGAGTATTGAGACACGGGTCTCTCATCGAATTCTCAACGGAGAGTACTTTCTATTGGAGTACATGTAGATATGTAGTCTCACGACTAGACAACAAAATATCTCATGAACACTGAACACTTTCAGTGATTATTTCTATATAGTATCACGAGATGGACGGCTCCTAGACAGCTTGCTCTGCTAGTATAGAGCGATAACGTCTTCAGGAACAAACAATGAGTTTACCCTGACTATATAAAGGATATGACTTACCGACAAGCTCATATCGGGATAATTAATGCTCCTAGACAGCTTGCTCTGCTAGTATAAATCCACAAAGTTAATTATTCCTAATTAAGATTAATTCTGCCGTGACATTCACTACTGAATTCCCAGAATAATCTATTATTTTTCTTATTCCATGGTCGAATCCACGACTGGTCCCATGGAATGACAATTACAATTGCTCCTATTCCATGGTCGAATCCACGACTGGTCCCATGGAATGGCAATAAACAATTGTTCTGATTCTATGATCGAATCCACGGCTTGATCTCATAGAATAGCAATAACTATATTATCTCATTACTCCGATTTCATGATCAAATCCACAACTGGTCTCATAAATGGTAATAGATAAAACTTAATTACTCCGATTCCATGGTCGAATTTACGATACCATGGAATGGTAATGCTCATTTTATTATTCTGAATTCGTAGTCGAATCCTCAGCTGATCCTATGAATTAATAATAAACATCTTATTACTCAGTTTTGTGAATTATTCTCCACTGAATTCCACAATTAGTAATAAATAATCAGCAACCGGGCGTCTGAGCTACCTCTAAGTAAGCCCCGATCCAAATGGTGAAAGTGTGTTCAACGACGATGCACTAACAGTCACCGCACGAACGAGTATTTCAAAATACGACGAAACGATTAACCTATTGCAAAATAGGAAGAAAATAATAAATAATCAAAATATTGACCAAGGCGCCAAGGGATTGGACTCATTGACTGGCCGACCGTTCCATGACCAATCCCACGCCAGTTTTATATTTCATCATATTTTATTATTTTCCTTCATCTGATGAAAATATTTTCATTTGAACAAATCTCCTTCGTCTCGAGGAAACTCCTCGACTTCATGGCGTTTTCATAAACCAATGAAAATAATATAAAATTAAGGAAAAATAGTGTGGGGCGTGACCATTGGCCAACCGGCCATGCCTTGGTCCCAGCCGGCCCCACACCTTATGGTTCCTCATTATTTTATTATTATTATTTCCCTGATTTCATGAAAATTCTTTCAAATCATGGTATTTTCAAAATACATAAAAAATAATAATACAAAATTAGGGAAACACGTGGGACCGGGCCCCAGCCGGCCGGCCATGCCTCAGCCGGTCCCACACGCCCATGTATTTTATTATTATTATTTTTAGGATTTCCTTCATCCCATAAAACTCCTTGATTTCATGGTATTTCTCTCAAATTAGGAAAATCCCTTCAAATCATGGAAAAATACATTAAAAATACATAAAAATTAGGGAAACTCGTGGGACCGGGCCCTAGCCGGCCGGCCGCGCCTCCACGGTCCCGCACGCCCTTGTTTTTATTATTTTAATATTTTTTGCTTGCCTGAACTCATGAAAACTCCTTCAATTCATGGAAACTCCCTAAATTCATCAAATTTTCTCAAAATTCATGAATTTTTCATAAAATCATCAAAATATTATAAAATTAAGGAAATGGCACCACGGGACCATGGCCACGACCAGCCGACCATGCCTTGGCCTCAGCGGTCCCACGCCTCCTTATTCCTTATTTTATAATTATTTTCCATCATCTCATGGTGTTTTCCTCAGTTTCGTCGAAACCCTAATTTTGGCGTATTTTCTCGAATGGATGCTCAATTGCACGCCAGAAAATATCAAAATTCTCAGGACTGAGACGCGGACGCCTTGGGGACACGACCAAGCAATCTTGACTGACAAAGATTGGCTCTTTGGCTTACAGAAGCCGGTCCCATCAAGTTTCACAGTTTTGACCTAATTTGCACAATTGCACGTATTAGGTCCAAGACTCTTCCAAACACTTTGGATTTTCATGAAGCGATCATCAGGCGGTCACGTGACTACCCAGGGCCGTTTTCATGACCCATGGTCGGTCCCTCACTCCGTCATAATTAATTAGGTTTTCTCACCTAAGGCTCAGACGAGCATTTTCGAATAAATGATTAAACCAGCATTTGATCATTCTTTCACCAACAAATCGTCAACTCTTCAGGAGTTCTTTGTATTTGCTCACGTGGGCATATGTACACTACATGGTTGATCCACGGTCCCATGTAGTCTCTCCCTCCTTCGTCCCATGGTTAAAATTCTGACGAACCATGAATTGATCATCAATTGATCAAATTAGGGTTTCTGAATCCAAGGATCATATTTCAGATTCCAACCTTAATCATTTTACGATGAACTCATGGTCATTAATTTTATTAATTATGCTCGGTTCAACGGCCAGTATTCTAATTAATATTTTTGGTACGCGCCAATAATCCATCAGATGAGCAACACATGCTCAGATGATCAAATATCCAACAATTCATCACATGAGCAACACTTGCTCAGATGATGAATATTTTCTCAAAGCAAGGAATATTGTTTCAAAAATCAATATTCAACGATCCATCGAATGAGCAATACTTTCTCACTTCATCGTAAGAACTATACCTCTGTCTCATGACATGTTCAACTCATGAGTTTCAGAACATCATGTTCAACTCAGTAACTACATGTACTCATCGTCCCATCAAACCACGAAGTCATCAATTGACTAACATACCACGAGACGTCAATCGTGTCACTTTGGGGGGATATCACTTAGGGTTTTGGTCTGGAGGTCTGCGGCACGTGTGTTCAAACACACGATGGAATGTGAGCAAGTCGTGCAATAAGTTGAAGGAATTCACGAGGTAGTGGGTGGAAAATCGACCAAGTCTCCACACGTTGAGCAACTGGTTTCAAACACGATCTCCACTTCCCCACTCCTTGATTCCATCAACTGTCACACTTTATGGGGTCATGGTGTCTAAAATTCCATCAATATAAATAAGTCTCTGAATCATGATTGAATCATCAGCATCAACAGTATCATCAATCTCACGTCTCATTGAAAACACGAGATCATCAACTCATCAATTGAGCAACTACTCTCAATCGAGCAATTTCAATCATTCAGAGCTTATCATATTCAGAATTCACACACCCACAATCTTTGATTACCATTGATTCCACACGTTTCCCAGATTCCCTCCTACAGATCAACCCATCCTCTCTTGTGACCGAGTTTACTCTGGAACGGTCATTGTCTTGATTTAGGCCGCAGTACTACAGATTGATCTCTCGAATCTAAAGCATCCCCTTTGCAGCGGTGCATCTGTGTGAACTTTAACATTTCGTTCGGTTCGAGGAGTCTCCTCCGTACGGTCGTCTCCTCAATTCCTTAAAAACCAGCAAATCATTTTTCACCATCTACAATAGAGAACATATAAATTGGAATGGATTCACTCTGTAGTCGGTTTCCCCATGATTGTCTTGAGAAAAGTAATGACATGTTTCTGAGAAGTTGCCATATCGACCTGGTTACTGATGAAGGTTCCTCTTTTCTTTTTTAGAAGCAGTTGTTGCCAATTGCTTGGCCATCTCATAGAGTTGGAGAGGATCTGATGATGCAATTTTTTTTTCTAATAATCTTATGATGATTATAAGAATTGAGAAAAATATTATTGAGTATTCCATACCTCTTTGTGCGACAAGAGGGTGGGATGGGGGAGAAAGATATTCCCTTAGTATAGAATCGCATGGATCTCAAGTAGACAGTGAGGTTGGTGCTGGTGGAATGAGGATTCAATTTTTTTTCCAAGAGTTTGCAGGAGTCTTTCCAAATATTCAAGGGTGACGAAGATTGGTTGTTGAATCTTTTCTGGTGTGACGATGCAGACTCTTCCTGTGAGTTATCTTTTGACGTGCTAGCAACAACAGTAGACTCGGAGGCGTTTTAGCTGGCTTCATTGGGAGTTGGCGCTGTTCTGGTGATATCAGCTCTGTGATTATCTTCTGATATGAGAGGTTCTCCTTCCGGTAGTAGCCACGTATGTTTGTTTCAACAAGGGTTTCTTCATCAGATCTGGAAGACTTGGTGATGCTTGACTATCCATGGCATCTCTAGTACCATAGACTGAAGGAGGAGTGTTGGTGTTTTCGGCGATTTTTTTTAGGAATAGTATGTTCCACCACTGGGTTATCGAGATTGATATTGGTTGATGGACCTGAATTAAGTTTAATGTCTGAATTAGATCTAAGATCTACCCTTTTTTTTCCAGATGGTTGAATAATTGAATTTTTGGCCGAGAGGTTGATCTCCTGCTGTGGTCGCCAATTGTTTATACCTAAATTTGGTTCCATGGTAAAACAATGTATTTTCAGAGTACTTTATTTAGGTTCGGAGATCAAAATCGTACAAAACGATCCTAAACCAAGATATGGTGGTTCACGTCCTGTTTCGGTTACAAGGAGAGAAGATGGGTTTATCTTAGGGGGTGGGGGAGGGGGAAAGCAGAGAAAGTTTAGGAATCACAATGGTAATAGATTTTGTGTGTAAGGTTATCGATAACTATGAAGAAGCATAGCTGAAAACGTGAGCGCATCAAAATACACCACCAACTTTTTCTTAGGAAACCTGTATGGACTAAACTCGAACACACTTCCAAGAGTTCAACTTAATGAATCTCAATCAAGGAATTATATGAAGAGATTATATCTCTTTCTCTCACAATTATAATGTTTATAGAACCAAGTCTGTGAACCTAATTATGTGTGAGAGTTCTTGGACGATCCCAAAAATCAATATCCAAATATCAATCAAGTCGTATCCAACAAACAAAGATGCATGTATCTAATTTGATTGATTTACGTACAACCTATGATATTTCAATTATAAATATAAACAATATAATGCGGAAAAGAAATAACACAGTTACCAGAAATTTTGTTAACGAGGAAACTGCAAATGCAGAAAAACCCCAGGACCTAGTCCAGATTTGAACACCAAACTGTATTAAACCGCTACAGACAGACACTAGCCTACTACTGGCAGGCCTCAAAAAGGGTATAGAAATTATCCCCGGCCAAAAACTTGGTGGGCCCGGAGATATGTATAAAATTAAGCGCAATAAAAACGGGAGCCTACAGTAATACCGCAAGTGCACGGTCGTCGGTTGTAGCTCGTGCAAGTACGGGTCGATCCACAGAGATCGGGTGTGTTTTGTAGTGTTCTAGATATTTTGGGTTCTAGTTGTTATTGGGCTATGAAGCCTTTTGGCTTAGATTGGGCTTTGAGTACTAATGGGTTTGAATGCCCTTTGAATGAATTGGGCTCTGTAATGTGAACTGATGCTTTGGGCTCAGAGTTTTTGAACTAACAGTTATAATGGACTGGGCTTGACCTTTTGTCCTAGCAGTGAACTAGGCTTTGCCTTGAACTTAGGCTTGGGCTCAGTGTAGTGAACTGAGCTTGGGATTAAACCTGGGCTTTTGGTCTTTTGGGCCTTGGACTAACAGTGACTGTGAATTGTGAATTGGGCTCTAGCTTTTCACCTGGGCTTTGATTAAGTCCACAGTGGGCTTTTGTAATTAATCTGGGCTTCAGCAGTAGCAGAAGCAATGCACAGCAGGTAGTAGCAGCAGCAGGAGCAAGAGCTGCACAGCAAGGCCAAGAAAAAGAAGTAGCAGCAGCACAAGGCCAAGGAAGAAAAGCAATGCAGCAGTGGTAGCAGGGTAGCTGCAAGGGAAGTGGAGTGGCAGCAACAGGGTTGCAGCAAGCCAAGGGAGGTAAACAGTAGCAGTAGGGGAATGCAGCAGTGCAAGAGATGAAGCAGACTAAAAACTAAACAGCAAAAGAAAGATGACAATACAAACCAAGGCCTAAGGCCAAGGGCAGGGATGTGGTGAAGCTAACAGAGCAAGGCTAAGGCAAAGCTAAGGCATTCATATAGAATGGGAAGAGAACTAGCTTGCTATGAGCACTAGTTTCTCCCAACTACTCAATCAACACAATGCACCTAAGCATACAAATGGAATGGCAAGATAATCAGCTTGCTATAAGCACTGATTTCTTCCATTGCACAATCGAATCAAAGCTTCAAAGGCTTCTAGCCTAGCATTCCATCAAACTAACATTAGTGAACTAAACATAACAGTGAACATTTAACTAACAGTGAGCAACAACAGTGAACTAATCATGGAATTAAACCTAAACAGTATACTAACAGACATTTAAACAACAAATATAAACATTAACAGTGATATGAAAACAACATTTAACATTAACAGGAACATCACACATTGAACCAAAATTAACAGTACAAGAACCCTAAAAATTAACAGTGCAATTAAAATTGGAATTAAATTAACCTAACCCAAATTGGGTGGAAACTTGGCTAGTCCAAGAACACCCCTAACAGTAGCAACAACATCCATATTTATAGTTTACAACAAACCCTAAATTTTCGAAACCCTAAATTGAAATTAGGGTTTTCTCAAATTCCCAAAATTACTCACTGATTTCGTTGTCCCCTCTGCGATTAAGCTCATACCCATGCTTTATCTTCTTCTTCTGCTCCTGAAACACGCCTCACTGTTGTCTTCTGATGGAACCCTAGTTCTGTCTTTCTAGGTTTTAGCGTCTGATGGAGAAGCTATAACCGAGGAAGAGAGAAGTTGAGGTTATGGTCGAGGCGGTCGGTTTTGGGAAGGTGGTGGTGGCAGAACTGTGGAGGTGATGGTGTTGGCGGCATGGAAGGGGCAGGAGTTGCAGTTGCAGAGCTCTGCAACTGTCGGGTGAAGGAGAAGGAAAAGAAAGAGAAGGGAAGAGGAAGAATGAGGTTGGTTCGATAGTTTTAGGGTATGGGATGTTCTGGTGTGAGGCGGGTCCATCAAGAGGTGATGTTTCGTGAGATGGGCCGTGGGATGTGAAGCTGGTAGGTGGATCGGATGGTTCCTCCTGAAGAGGTTGGTAGCGACCGTCAGATTTTTTTGATACAACGAAGTTAACGGCTCTAGATGGGTTTAGGTGTTGTAGTGTTAAGCGGAAGTATCGGGATTTGATGAACAGCAAAGTAGCGACCGTTGGATTCAACTACCATCTAATCTGAAGGCTTGGAATTTCAGCGCTGTGGTGCTTGGCAGAGACTTCAGATTTTGATGCTCTATGAAAGAGCGACCATCGGATGCTTCTGAGAACTGATCTGATGGCTGAGAACGGAGGCATTTTTGTGTGTAGAAAATGAGGTTGTGCGCACCATTCTTCGCGGCTTCCTTGCGTGATTTCTCCCGGCTTTTCACTACTTTTCTGCTCTTTTCCGCTCCGCAAGTCATCCAGACTTTATTTATTACCTAAAAATGCAAAATTAAGTAAGAAAAATATTTATTCTTGAAAACAATGAAAATACAGAATATGGGATAAAATGTAGAATTAATGCACAAAAGATGAGTAAATGCCAACAAAAAGGGATAAAATATATACAATATTTGGCACTCATCAAATACCCCCAAACCTGAATTTTACTTGTCCTCAAGTAAAACAAAACTAAGGAAATCCTAACTATACCACTGTCGCTGGTCTCTCGAATGCATTTAGCGTATGCACTAAGCCTTTTAAACCACTAAGTGTCCCTAGTGGACGAGTTAAGTCTCGTGAAGGTTTGCTTAGAACGTACCTACAAAGTTCTAGGTCAAAATATAAGCTCATATTCCATCAAATGTGACATGTGCAAAACAGTTTAAGCTCACAGCAAAATGGAGATGTCAATCTAGCTATCGAAGGCACAATCCTAGCACTGATAACAAAAAAAGACATGTGATAAGAGTGTAAAGTGTATCTACACATGTGTAAAGAAAGATTTGAAGTTATGACTACTAATCACCAAGAGATAGTTTCTCAGGCTAAGAACTGAGGTCGAAATCTAGCTAGCTGTCCGGACTTTACGAGAATTGTGAATGAGTTGGAGGTATTTCACAATTACTCGCGTTGTACATCAATGTCATACACCCTCCTTGCTTATTACAAAAAACAACAAAATGACTATTTACATGACTCTTATTTACATTGACTACTCTCTTTTATTTTTGGAACAAGAGATGATGGAATTGATAAATACTTGATTTTTTTGTATTTTTCTGATATATTTTTTTTTTCTTCTTCTTTTTTTTTTCACAAGGAAACACTTTTGATACATAACAAAAAGAAACAAAAGATTACATGACACTTTGCAAGAGGTAGCCCTTTTTGATGCACCCAGTTAAATTCGATGGTTGTCTTTCTTAATGTAACCTCCACCTTCTATCCCAACCAACCAAAGAACAAGCTAGTCAAGTTTCGTTCAGTATTCTAAAGTGATTGGCAATCGTAACTTCCTATCAAACACCTTGAAGATCGAGGCCATACATGTATTGGTAGATCGTGCGCGTGCAAATTTCTTATCACTATGTGAATTGTGCTAGAATCAGGGTGCCTAAATATCTAGACTAAGACTCCTAATAATAATACATATTTGCACAAGAGTCAACATTTCAAGGTAAATGAGCTCCATTTTTTTATGATTTTTTCATTTTTTAATTTTTTTGAATTTTGAGTTTTTTAATTTTTTTGGAATTTTTCACTTTTTTCAAAAAGAAGAAGGAGTTCGTTTTTAATTATAGCATATTATCGTGGTATCTACTCTATACCCCCAAACCTAAACTAAACATTGTCCTCAATGTTTCAAAATATGGAAAGAATTAAAATGCAACATATGGAAATGGACATGCTGAGTAGAGTAAAAGGAGAGAGAATACCCGATTTCGGCGAAAGCAGAATTAAAACTCCGTTATTCAAGGCAAAAATCCAACATATTTCAGCCGAGATCATATTGGATTAGCAAAATATATACAAAAGGAAATTTAACTAACACATTATCTACAAGAAAATTTGGTTTTTTAATGGGATTGGACTTTTTGGAAAAAATTTGGTTTTGTTGGGAAAAAGACAAATTTTGGTTTTGATGGGAAAACGAAAAAGAAAATTTGGTTTAAAAATGGGAGCAAAGTAGAAATTTGGTTTTAAAAATTGGGAGCAAAAGAATTTTTTTTTTTTATTTTTTTTTAAAAAAAAAGAAAATAAAATTTGGTTTTTGTATGGGAGCAAGCCCACTGTTTGTCCTCTAATGGAATGGAAGGAAGGCTGCGGCCCATGAAACACTAAGTTTTAATTTTGAAAGTTTAATTTGGCCCAGTTGGTTAAGGCCCGACGTTTGTTTTAAAACTTTGGTTTCGAGGTCCACTCTTGAGTGGAAGCAAGCCCACAATCGGTTACAAGCTCAGCTGGGTTTAAACCCAGAGTCCAAAATACAAGTCCAATGAAAGAATTTAAACAAGCCCACAAATTAAACAAACAAGCCCACAAATAAATTATTACAAACCCAACAGAAAATAAGAGAAGCCCAAAAATTGGCTTTAATATTACAAGCCCACAATTAAAATTTGGAAGCCCACAATTCGGGTTCTCTTAAATGGGTTACCTTTTAAGCACAGCCCAGCTGCTCTGATATTGTTGCAAAAACCCAGTTGGGCTTTGGTTCTTTTCCTTGGTGGCGTCCCAGCAGAGGAAAAACAGGTTCAGAACAGCAGGTCCAACAGCAAATGAAGTGAAGCAGATGCAGATGCAAATGCTATGCAGTGAAATGCAAAAATAGCTAAGAAAAAACACAGAAAAACACAGCACCAATCCCCGGCAGCGGCGCCAAAAACTTGGCAGGCTTCTAAAAGGGTATAGAAATTATCCCCGGCAGCGGCGCCAAAAACTTGGTGGGCCCGGAGATATGTATAAAATTAAGCGCAATAAAAACGGGGGCCTACAGTAATACCGCAAGTGCACGGTCGTCAGTTGTAGCTCGTGCAAGTACGGGTCGATCCACAGAGATCGGGTGTGTTTTGTAGTGTTCTAACTATTTTGGGTTCTAGTTGCTATTGGGCTATGAAGCCTTTTGGCTTAAATTGGGCTTTGAGTACTAATGGGTTTGAATGCCCTTTGAATGAATTGGGCTCTGTAATGTGAACTGATTTGAGCTTTGGGCTCAACAGTTCAACTGTGAATTGGGCTTAACAGTTATAATGGACTGGGCTTGACCTTTTGTCCTAGCAGTGAACTAGGCTTTGCCTTGAACTTAGGCTTGGGCTCAGTGTAGTGAACTGAGCTTGGGATTAAACCTGGGCTTTTGGTCTTTTGGGCCTTGGACTAACAGTGACTGTGAATTGAGAATTGGGCTCTAGCTTTTCACCTGGGCTTTGATTAAGTCCACAGTGGGCTTTTGTAATTAATCTGGGCTTCAGCAGTAGCAGAAGCAATGCACAGCAGGTAGTAGCAGCAGCAGGAGCAAGAGCTGCACAGCAAGGCCAAGAAAAAGAAGTAGCAGCAGCACAAGGCCAAGGAAGAAAAGCAATGCAGCAGTGGTAGCAGGGTAGCTGCAAGGGAAGTGGAGTGGCAGCAACAGGGTTGCAGCAAGCCAAGGGAGGTAAACAGTAGCAGTAGGGGAATGCAGCAGTGCAGTAAATAAAACAAGACAATGAAGACAATGAAGAAACTAAACAACAACAATCAGAGAACAGTGCAAGTGAACCAAGGCCTAAGCCAAGGGCAGGGGAGATGGTGAAACTGACAGAGCAAGGCTAAGGCAAAGCTAAGGCATTCATATAGAATGGGAAGAGAACTAGCTTGCTATGAGCACTAGTTTCTCCCAACTACTCAATCAACACAATGCACCTAAGCATACAAATGGAATGGCAAGATAATCAGCTTGCTATAAGCACTGATTTCTTCCATTGCACAATCGAATCAAAGCTTCAAAGGCTTCTAGCCTAGCATTCCATCAAACTAACATTAGTGAACTAAACATAACAGTGAACATTTAACTAACAGTGAGCAACAACAGTGAACTAATCATGGAATTAAACCTAAACA